>NW_026018611.1:3594028-3637039 GCF_020466585.1 Dendroctonus ponderosae
TGAATCGACTTTTCAATTCTCTATCCAACGATGCCAAAGCGAATTCTGTGGCTCGAATGGTTCTTGAGAAACCTTCGAATAAAGGCCATTTAGTTATCCCTGGAACGATGTAAAAAGGAGCGTTCTTGCTCATTTTGCTTCCGAGAAACATGCAAAACCGGACGGAAAAAATGAAATTTTGCAATAATCTTGCGCCACCCGTGCACAAAACGACGATCATTTTTCTAATTTCATAGACAACAGAAGAATGTAGCTGGATCCGCCCCTGTGTTCACCTTTTGTTTCATCTTCATCTCTACTCAAAAACAGTTAAAAGTAGAAATTAAGAACAAAGGTTTTTTAAACATAATTATTTGAAGATCTTCTTAAAAAGCTCATGTAGCAGATATGGTTGATCTCGAGAAGAGAAGCGTTGAAAATTGGAAAAATACACTGAGACTCGTATATTTTTCGACTTATGTGACTTGATGATTGTCGATTAAAATTTATATAGATTTTTTTTAAATTCCTAGTAAAAAGGAGGTAGAAAATAAAGTTGAACTTAGCAATTGATCAGGTCAAATCAGAAATCGAGCTATTAACATTCAGTACGGTTTCCTGATTCCTACATTTTGCCAAATAACCCATAAAACAACAATTTTTTCTCTTGTTGTGCTTTGATGAATTTTTAATCGAAAATTGTTGCGTTATTTGGGCAAATTTGGAGGACGCTAAACATTGACCATTGTGCCATTGACGTATTGTGTTTGCAAAAAAAGCAGCAACAATGTTTGCCGGTTAATAGCAATAAAGCCGCGTATTTATTGTTCTGTGGGGCAGTTTTCAATTTTTTTCACTTATTCAATTTTAAATGTCAACGTTGTTTTTGATGATCAAACATATTTTGTTTTGTTGAAAACTCGGATATTCTAGGGGCTTTATTTATGTTCGTTCTACCTGCCAGTTCAAAGTAAACTCAACGTTTTAATTGTTATTTGCGTCGCTCAAACGCAAAAAATAAGCTTTTCAATATTCGACGTTTTCAATTTGAAATGAATGAATTGAATTACGGCTGAGTCGATGTAGGATTTGTTTCTTGAACTAAGTTCTCAAACCGAACGGTTCTGAACACTTCTGTTTCCAACTTGGAATATTGAAGATTTCCATTATTTTCCTGTCAAAATTGTGAATACTCACTGTAAAGAGCCGAGATGAAATAAACTGGTTGATAAATTGTTTTCAATAAAAATAACTTGCCGAGAAACTGTAGCAAACAACTAACTGATATTAATTAAGCGGATCTTAATTTTTAATTAAAATTCAGTTCGCTTTAGATGGTGATGCCTTTTCATGTCGGATATTACAAACGATATTTTAATATTATTCTTTTACGTTTTAGAGCTTTATGTTTGCCCCTGCGGGCAAGTTTTGTTCTCGAAAGTTTTACGTTTAAATGTTGAACTCAAAGGGTAAACTTATGCTTAGGATGGAATTACTATTAAAGAATTTGGTTTTGCCCGTTTTGCGTACCTACTTATGTATTTGCGCTAGAAATTCGCTGTTGTGTTTCTAAACGTCCAGATTTTGTTTCAGAAAATTTTCCCTGAGTAGATTATTAAAAGTCAAGGTATTATGTAAAATCGGGCCAGCATACTCCTCTTAATCCCCTGTGACACAAATGGAGATCCACTCGATTAAGAATTTATAAAGCTGTCCGGCGGCGTTAAACTGGATTTGGAATGAAGTGGATACTCTCATAACTTTATACCTTTCTCGTTACGGTTTTTGTCGGAAAAGGTCCGGTGAATTTTGATTGGATAACAATCGAGCTTTCAGCTCTAGAAATTACATTTTCAGTAGTGGCACTTCGAAATATTATAATGATAAATTCGATATCGGAATAATACGATGAGCACATTGTGTTTACCGTAACGACATTCGGCTAGGGCTCAACCGGATTTCCTCTATATCCCTTATTTTAAAGCAAATCTGCATAAATCTTGTCAAAATGATGCCTGCAGCTATATGCTTATGCCAAATTATGCAGATTATGTGCATGTAACTTATGTATATTCCCTGAATATTAATTTAAATATCTTCATGTCGTCCTCAATGGATATGCCTGGTTTATTCCACCTAGTCAAAGTGCATCCACATACCGGCTAATGGCACAGTTTGCAACTTTAGCAAACTCATTAAAACGCCAATTTGTTGTCAAGTTTTTCGAACGCAACTATTCGATTTGCCGTTCGGCTTTATCGCAAGACGGAATCATAACAGCAACATTTTCCCCATTTAACAAGCCTGACTTTGTCGATTTTTCTGCCTTTTTCAGCTCGGCACAATACCGATCGCTGGAAAGATTTTCTGTTATTCTATTCTTCTGAACTGAACTTATGCTATTTCTGATTTATTTGCGCCCCACAACCGCTAGAATTTCAATGTGAAAAAGAATTTGATTTTGCCATCATTCGATTCGTCCAGTTATTATTTCCATTCTTAGAAATCGTTATCATGTTCAAAGGTTCATTGAAGCTGGATATTTTTATCGAAAAACTGGTTAGGTACCTTTGATGGATGATTATTGATCGAGGCCGATTAGTGCAGTAATATAAGTACTTCAAAAGTAAGATTTCAATAGTGTCGTTTTTTGTTATCTTTTTTTGTGTTTTCCCAGGGGGATTGAAATAGTGAATGTAAAAAAAATATTTTCAAAGTGTGTGGTGTTCCTTACATTTCACAGTATTTTATTGTTAATTAAACTTAGTGCTTGACTGATGAAATATTTAATTTCCCGATGTGTAAAGTTTTCGTGTTTATTAATTCATTGAATCTTAATGAAAGTCATCAAATTAAGAAAAACGGCATTCTTGAAGAGTTTCATAAGATTTACCTCCTTTTTAGTTTCGTCTGAATGAAATCGAAACCCTCTGGTCACTTCTGCTAAATCATTTGCGCTTAGATAAAACTCTTTTGACAAAATGTTTTATAACATCGTTAATTTTGGCGTTTTGGTAATTTTGTGTGTCAGCAGATAGTAGAAATTCGAATTTTCACTGAAAATCCCACTAGACTTTGTAGTCACCCTCGGTAGAGAAGCTACAAAGAGAAATCGAAAGCACTATAAATATTAAAAGCTTCTCGGTCACGATTCTTTTAATAATGGAAAACAACGCATTTTAATCTTGAAAATAATCTAGCAGCTAAAACGTGAATACTTGTTGTTCCCCTGGGCTCTTAAAAAATCATCCACATACGCATCAAGTATATCAGCACTCAGCGCCCCAAGCATCGAACGTTGAGAGGGATCAAACGGGGCTCAAATGATGTTTCATATATACCGGGGCCATGAATTTACTCATTATTTATACGGATGTTTACAGGGAAAGCTTCAGTTATTTCAGGCTTTATTAGCGCAGTTATTAAATAGGAGCATTTCTTCCAAAAACCATCACGAATGAAAAACTCGACTGTTTTTTTACCTAATGGTTGCTAGTTTATTCATTAGCAATTACTCGCAAACGATGTTTAAATAGAACAATTTCAAAATATGCCAGGAAACCACAAACATCTATCAGTTAGCCTGTGTGTTCTTGTTCAAATGAGGACATACAAAGTGCAGAGTTACAGTAAACAAGACGTTAGAAAGAATATTATTAATTATGCAGCTCTTTGATCTGAAATCGTTGCCCATAAATAACCAGCAGGCACGCAAATAAGGCAACGTTTCCGATTACTGATCAACCTTGCCCTTATTGACATTGCAGTAAAGGCCCTTCGATGGTCTATTTGCCGATATTTCTTTCATAATGCATGTGTGTATGATTGCCGTTTCTTTGATTTATCTGTTTCGTGTGGAAGTGTGGACTGTGGGATGCTACCGATTTGCCCCCGTACAGCCCGATTGGAACGCAAGGGCTGAAATTCGCGGCGGTTTCTGGCTGCCTCAAGGGCTAATTTCCATCCCCAACCCCAAGTGCTGATACGTTTGTCACCACGGTTGGAAGGGGAAAGTTTGCCTGGAGGTAGTAATTAGTCGCTTCTTTCAACGTGTGGTTTTCGGCTGATGGATCGAGGTGAGGGGCTGTAGAGTGTCTGATCACTGCCATATCCTCTACATCCCAGCCAGGCTTTTCCATGTGGGGATTTCGCGCGAACATGTTAGAGCATCGGATATATTGAATTAGTTGTTTGTGTGGTTTTTTTTTCGCGCAAATCACTCTGGATCGAGAATTTCTGATGCATTTTCCTGCAGGAAATTAGCGACTCATTCATTCGATTCATTCGGTGAGATTTTCGTTCGCGTTTCTTAGTTAAAGTGTCCAAAATTTCTATATTTGATTTAGGTCTGATATTGTCTGATCATAGCTTCTATTGCGCTTTACGTATTCTTCATTGGCGCCCTATCCTCTTCCAATCCCCCAAATGTGAATTGTGCCTTTCGCAACTGCAGTCGGAAATATTTCTGTTTTTTTTCTGTATTGCAACCGCTGTTAAGAGGAAATGCTTAAATTTGATAATTTCTTCAAAATTTCCTGATCATGTCATTGAATTGAATTTTTCAGACACCAGAGAAACGACTTTCCTGTATCGAACGCCAAAATCGAATGGTTGCAACATTTTTCAGTTTGGGTGTAATTAATTGTTCAAAGAACGATTTGCAGATTTTTCGTTCTAAGCGCTCGTACTATTCAAAAATTCAGAAAAAATGTCTGATATCGCATCATCCAAAACAGAACAAATATTGGGCTTAACACACTCTTTACTTGCACCCTCTCCTTTCAAAGTACAAATCTTCGAAATGCGAATTTTGTCTCTTTAAACTGCAGCACGAAATATTCTATATTATTTATTCTAACCGCGGTTTATAAACATTCTTTAAGTTTAACAATTTCTGCGAAAAAGTTGAAACCTTGAGGTGCCTGCGAATTGGCTTTTCTGCATGCGATGCCAAAATCTTCTAACTTCAGATTTTCCAGTTTGAGCGTATTAATATTTCAAATAACGATGTGCAAATATTCTTCATTCCAAGCGCTCCTAATGAAAATTGCTCAATATTAAAAAATCGCAAAAAATCACTGATAGTGCCATAAAAACATTATTATTTGCTCGCTCATTTGGAAGTTCAGGTTTTCCAAATGCAGACTGTGACTCTGTAAACTGCAGCACGAAATATTCTGTATTATTTATTCATTGCAACCGCTGTTGATAAAAATTGCTTAAATTGAAACATTCTTCACTTGCACCGTTTTCTGTCAAAGTTAAAATCGTCCAAATGCGATTTCTGGCTCTGCAAACTGCAGGGTAAAATATTTTCGTATTGTTTCTTTAGTACAACCGATGTTGATAAAAATTGCTGAAATTGAATTTCCGCAAAATGTCCTTTTTCAAACTTTGAGGTGCCAGAAAATCGACTTTTCCGTATCCAACGTCAAAATCAGTTAGCTTCTGGCTTTTCCGGTTTACTTATTTATTGCAACCATGGTTTATTAAAATTGCGTTAATTTGATAATTTCTCCAAAAATTCTTGCTGACGATTTTCTATATCTGACGCCAAAATTGCATAGTTTCTAGCTTTTCCGGTTTGAGTGTAATAGTTTTTTTAAATAACGATTTGCCGATTGTTTCTTCCATGCAATAAAACATCACTGATGATGCCATAAAAATTGAAAAATTATTGCACTTTAAGCATTTTTCATCTGCACCCTCATCAAACAACTTCATTTCAAACTCTAAATCTTCGAAATGCAATTTGTGGCTTTTGTCCCTCTCTCTACATTTTCTTTCAATATGCAACTTTAGAGATAATTTTCCTGTTTCCTGTGAATCTCGTATTTATTTACACATTTTTTCGCAGTTCAATCAATTAGTCGCTGTCTACTGGCAACACTGTAAAATTGAGCGAGTTCAACTACCGATGGTGGCGCTGCTAAACGTCAAATTACTCGTTGTCGAGTGACAGTTGATACTTGTCAGACTTGTTTATTTATTGGAGTTGATGACATTTATAACATGACACACACTTTTGATATGTTTCTATTTCTTTAAAACCTTGCAAAAGTTGATTAGAACAAAACAAATCTCAATCAGATGTAAAGACCAATGTCAACAAAACAAGTGTCAAATTACTACTTAACTTATAGTTATAATTTTTGCCACCAGGGGGCGTCTGGACTTATGAACTCGCGAATACCAGTGTAACGTCAAATCTCCCCCACCATTTCACCACATTGACACAACCTCATTTTGACGCATGAGCAGATTCGAAAAAATAATCGCCCATTAAATGCAGCTTCAATGTTGGATTGTTAGTCTTTCAAATCCTTCGAGCGCTCCGTTATTGGAGGAAACTGAGCCTGAATCAGACATTTGCATTGAGTGAGCGTTAGATTCATTGCAGTCTGGATGTGCCGTTTCGCAACTAATGCCCGATTAAACTAAATCAGCTTTGCCTATCGTACAATACACGATAATATCAAAAGGATTCTCGTGTCGCTTAATCGTTTACATGATGTTCATTTGAAACTGCGGCCGCATCAAACACGGCTCGCCAAAATGGCGGTTAATTAAATCTAGTTTAATTAACATTGCGGAGTCACGAGAGGGGGCGCTGTCATCAGTTGGGCTTAACGTGGCACGCGAGTCCTCATCGTCTTCCACATTCATCCAATCAACTGATTTTTATCGAAATTTTATTCGAGTTGTCCCGATTTTTTGTTCGCGCAATGCATTCCGCCCAAACAAATTCGCATTCTTATTCAATTAAAGTTGCGAACAGTTTTCGTCCTTCGGGCATTAGATAAATTAAATTTGGACACCCCTCTCGGGAATCTATTAGTTTATCATCTGGTCTAATTGAGCATCTAATCGCGACGCTGCCTGCGTCTGCAAGGCGTCTCGACGTCAGTGATGCGTCCCCGAAACTTCTTGCAAACTTGTTTCAAAGTGGACTGTAACTTTTTAAAAGTTTCCTAATGTTATTAAGGAGATGCCGGCAATTCTCTCTTTTCGAATTGTTTGCCAGCAAACTATTCCGAATACGAAAGAAGGTGTCGATTATCTAATCAAACAGGCCTAAGGAATATTCAGTGGTTCATCTAAAAGTCAACAATTTTGTTTCTTCAAATTTCCGCTTCAGGTTCTGCTACTCTTTCAAGTTGCCCGATTTTTTAAGACGGCTTTTTACATTAGAAAATTATTGCTGATTGACTAAACCATTTAATCGAAAATAATGCTGCCATCAAAACCAAAGTTAAGGGTCTAATATACTCGACTTTTCCTTATCCAACTGGAAAAATGTACAATTTGTATCAGGAATAGTTTCAGGGTGAATAACGTTTGAATAAACCTTTGCAGATGCAAGGGCTCTTGACGATAATTGCTCTACTTTGAAAGTTTCAAAAAATTCCCTGATGATGCCATTTAAGCGAAACTTTTAGTTATGACAGAATGGACATTCTTATATCCAAACAATCCTAAACAATTGCAGCTTGCTTGAACCTGAAAAATTTCTACAAAAATCACACGAAAAATTAGTCACAGAATCGGCTTTCCTTTATTCATTGCAAGAATCAGACATCCTGCAGCATTTCCGGTTTTTGCGTAATTCGTTTTTAAGCCACGGATTGTAGATTGTTCGCTTGAACCGCCTCTAATAAAAATTGACAAATATTTAAAAAAAATCACTGATGGCGTTATCAAAATAAATTCTCGATAAGCAAACTTTCTTTTATTCAACAAAAGGATAAAGAATCAACTTCTAACTCAGGTTTGTGTACAATGAATTTTGCGAATTTGAAGATTGCAGGTTGTTTAAAGCATCCGCTCGACTTTGAAAACTCCTGAAAATTAGTCCCTGATGATGCATGACATTAAGACGAAACTAGTAGGCCGTATAGAATCGACCTTTCTTGCCCAACGCAAAGATCATGGAGTTTCTAACTTATCCAGTTTGGGATGAACAAACTTTTTTAAAAACCACTGCAGATGTTTGGTGTTTACGAGCTGTTCATGAAGACTTGTTAGTTCGAATACTTCTGCAAAAATCTCTGGTTATGCTATGGACACGCAACTTATGATAAAGAAAGTTATGATAGAATCGACTTTTCCGGATTCAGCAGACAAACCTGCAAATTTCCAATTTTTCGGTTCCTGACTGAATAAGTTCTCAATAAGCCATTGCCACAGCGATTTTTTTTTTATTATAACTCTGTGAATAAGTTACTCAAATTTGAAAATTTCTGATGATGCCATTAAATCGAAACTTTTCTGTATCCAATCCTAAAATCAAATAGTTTCAAGATTCTCCAGTTTGAGCGTAATAAATTTTTGAAGTATCGATTTGGATATTGTATATTGTAAGCGCTCCTAATAAAATTTGATGAAAAAATCAGTTACGATGCCATCAAAACAAAAATTTTTGATGGAGTAGCGACGACTTTGGTATGTCAAATGCACAAAATTATAAGACATTTTCTAGCTTTTTGGTTTAGCTGAAACTAATTATTTAATCAACGATTGGAGACTGTTTACCTATTATATGGCTCCTTTAATATAAATGGGCAAACTTTGAATACAATAAATGTAAACAATTCTCTAAAAATACCTGGAGATGCATTCAAAACGAAACTTTTCGCTGGTTTTGAGTTGAATTTCCCATTTTTAAAAAGGTCTAACGCTGCCTCACCCAGGTTTGAGTGTAAATAATATTTTAAAATTGACGGGGGATTTAAAAGCGCATAAGCTTGAAAAATTCTAAAATAATTCCTGATGATGCCATTAAGACGAAAATGTTATGTGCAATAGCGTCGAGTTTTCTCTTTATTCCAGGCAAAAATCGAAAAGTGACTAGCTTTTCCAGTGTGGGTTAATATTTTTTTAATAATGAGGGATTGCCTATCGATTTTTGTACAGCGATTAGTCAAAATCGCTTCGTTTTCCAATATTTTTCATTCATCCCTGATGATGCCATTACGGCGAAACTTCTGGGTGACTTGGAGGTGACTTGTCTCTATCTAATGTAATAGTCACTTTTCAGCTTTTTCGGTTTGAGTGTAGATATATTTTTTTAAACAAATATATATTGCATGTTTTCAGCACTCTTAATGAGAACTGGTCAATTTTTAGAAAATTCCTTAAAACCATCGGTTGAAGATGAAACTGTTCACTGGCAGAGAGTCTGCTTTCTTACGTTACATTTTTTAAGGACGATTGCAAATTACTTGTTGCACGTGCACTTCATAAAAACTGGTTGACTAAAAAATGTGACTAAAAGAAACCTTGACTTTCATAGTTCCAGCCAAATAATCTGGAACTTTCTACTTTTTCCAGTTTTGATTTAATAATTATTTTAAGATCGTTTGAAGTTTTCGCAGAAAATCCCTGAATTTGTCATCAAATCGAAACTTTTAAGGGTCATAGAGTCAACATTCTTATATCCAATACGGTTTGAGGGTAATTAATTTTTAAGCCAACCATTGTAGAGCATCTGTTGCAAGAGCTCTTAAAGAAAGTTGCCTAATTTTGAAAACTTCTCAATAAATCCCTCAAGATGATATCAGAATGAAACTGCAAAGTTTGAACTGCCATTGAAAGGAATTTCCTGAATCCAACACGGGTACACAAAGTATAACGGGGTTTCCAGCAATGGCCGGTTTTTCCGTAATAATTTTTTTGAGGTCAATCGATTCGTATTGTCTATTATAAGCGCTTTTAACGGAGCTTGCTTACAATCTCAATAGTAACTGTCGAGCGTGTCCAGTTTGGATTAAAAATGTTCTCCAAAGCTCACATTTGGTAACTCGGCCACTTTGAACTTTCACTTCTCAGGATGGACTTTCAGTCACATCACAACCTCGATCCATTGAGGCGAAGGTTCAACGAAACAATTTCTCTTCTGTGTTCTTTCGACTAGTGCAACTCGAGATGAATGACATAGAATAAGATAAGCATTCCCCCATAACCGGTTCAGTTTCCTAATGGGCGAAGAAGTTGGCAAGACGAAATTCGCCACACGTCCGTCACCCATGTCACGAAATGCTCATTCTTTTCTCCAATTTATCGATCGTGCTTGGCTCTAATATAATAAAATACGACACGAGCGTCGTTTGTAAAGTATTCCCGATAAAATGGCCGTTCATTGTTTCACACAGCGTCGCCGACGAGATACCGCTTGATTAATGATTCCGGGCGCTTGTCGTCTCTCTTCGAGAAAATTCCAACCACATTTGCCTCTCCTTGTTGCCGGCGGAAGAATTTATTAGGAAATGTCCCTTTTGGTTTGCATGTTTTCCATATTTTCGGTTGCTTGCTTGCCTGCATGCAATTCGTTCGGAAATGGGACTGCTTTAAAGAAGTCGAGCGGCACCGAACTCCCACAAGGACCGAAGTATGTTTACTTTTTTATCGTTCTTTATCTTAACGATTTCACGTTACATTTACTTTCGTATTGATCTTAAGTAGTTTTTCAGTCAGTATCGATTGCGTTTCCGTAGCTGAATTGAATTTGGTTTGTCAGTTTTCGAAAATTTGATACTCAACTTCAACAGTTTACAACCAAACTTTCTTCGATGTTCGCTTAGCCGAATCATTTCATGTTGGTAGTTTGAAGGGAAGGAATGAAACAGCTATGTTATTTGCAGAATATGAACAATTAATTGGGAAAATAATGCACTTTCTTTAGTTTTCTTATTAACATGCCTCGGTTGTACAGTACTTGGCGTTAACTGTAAGTGTGTTATTTTCCTGGTAGTAAACCTGCAGTAAAATATGAGGAAAAGAGAATAAAAAAAACAAGATACTAACGATGGTGGGAGCACAAAGAACAGTTTTTTGTCCTCATAATATTGCTTAGGCATTTTCGGTACCCGAACTTCCATACTTCCTGGGATTGTAGCAGTTCTTATAATTTGAAAATTGCTATTATCGTTTTAAAATGTCCCTAATAATAGATATGAGCGTTGTGTTAAATGCTAAATATTTCAGATCATAAATACCGACACAGTCCAATTCACCTTAATTCACTTTCAAACAAAACTGCTTTATTATTAATTTCGAATTACGTTCCCAGTTTGGAAATGTCTCTTCCGCTCTGACCTCTCTGTTCCAATACAAACGTTCTTTGGCGCGTTTCATACGAACAGCAGCGAGTTCAGTTTCTAATTAAAGTGATCTTAATTTTAAATTAAAACCTACTTTACTGAAAATCCGGCACCCTTTTCTTGCCTGGAAACTAGAGGCGATATGATTTAAATATTGTCTTTTGTGTAGAGAATTTTTCTATTTCTCACAGACATGTAAAGACCAAAAACTTGTGACTCTCGAAATGAAGATGAAAGGATGAAATGAAGGGTTCACATTAAAAATGATTAAAGAAGCTGCAAATTACCGTCCACTGCACTTTCCATACGTGCTCCAATACCGATGGATTCTCTGTGCATTTACGTATGATAGAAATACTATAATTGGGTAGTTAATGGCCAATAACTTACAAATATGAAATGTATTTTTAAAACTAAAATTCGAAAATTGCCTGCCGTCCATAAATTTATTCACGTTCGGTGAAATGGGACAGTCGTCCTAATGGCGGCGAAGCTAAAACACTTTAACGGCAACCAATTTTGCAAAAATTACGTACACCAATAAAAACGACCGAACCGAATATGGCGACGGCAAAATCGAAAAAACTGCAGCCGTTTTTATTGCTGCCGAATATTAGTTGCAATCATTTGCCATCGTAAAACGGTTTTATTAGTCGAACATCAACTGCAGCGACGCCGACATCGCTCAGACATATGAATTATCTAGAACCATGTCGTATCGTTTATGATCAATCGAAATTTGCATGAATTCGACTTGGAAATTGACTTGCACTTAGTTATTATTGTTTATGTTTAGACGGTAAAATTTTGAGGTAAGGTAAGGTAAGATAACAAAAGGTAAGAGGAATTGGCCAGCCGACCCACCCGATTTAAAGTTCGTTGACTATTTTGGCGTTGACGGAAGTTACATAACCGTTGTTTATTTTTTTGGATAACAATATCTAATTCTTAGCAGATGTTTTATTTAATTTTCCGGATCAATTTCTCGAATAACAAGTTTTCACGAGCGCCAGTCTCGTCGAACTTTCCAAATCAAATAGAGGGAATGCTTGCGAAAGGTGCAAACACTATTAGAGACGGGGGAGCTGAAGGGCCTCAGTTTCGGCTAAAGGAAAATGCACCTGGAAAATTAAATCGACATTTGTAATATTCGTAAGAACATTTGCATTAGAAAGGGGCGTTTGTCAAGTGCACTGGAAATATTTTGAGAAACGTACGTAAGTTTCTCGCCCTGAAACACCTTCGGGACACACGTTTGCATTTGCCTTAAACAAATACTCCGAGTGACAGCCACGCTTTTGCCAAACAAATTCAAAAGGAATGTGACATAATTTGTACAGCTGCTGAGTTGCATTGGATATGAAGTTCCAAAGGGAATATCCAAAGTTGCATTGGAATACGGGAACCACTGGATCAGGGTTACTTAATGTGATTGTATTCCGCCCTTAGGGTTGATTAGCTTGAAATTTGCGATATTTAAATTGGAAAAACCTGCTGGTAAAATTGGACAAAATTTCGAAGATAATCAATATTTCCAGAAATTTATTTGAATGGTTTAATTAGGCTATGAGAGATCAGTGCAAAAAACCAGCATTTCTTTTTAATTCATACTTAATAGCAAATAAATCAAGACACTCCATGAGGAACATCCTGTTGATGTCTATGCTAAAGTTTTAGACATTGAAAGAAAAAATGAGAAAAATGGTAGATGAATTGCCATTAATCAGAAACTGCAGGGGAAATGTTGCAGGGATAGAGAAAGCGATTAGAAGGTCTCTGCAACATTTTTTCTGCAGTTTGTAAATAATTTTCACTACATTTTTCTCTTTTGCAAATTCGTGCACTGTCAGTTGCTCTTCTTAATTGTAAGATGCAGAAAGATATTATGAAAATATTGTCTATTCGAGGGAGAAAATTCCACACAAACACTTTTCTGTAGTTCCTATTTTATGGCAACTAAATTTGCCCATTGTACGAATGTTTCTTCCTGTGCTGTTAGTTGCTTTTCATTCAAAGTTACAGAAGCGATTGTTTTTGCTACAACACATCTGCACCATTTTTTCTGCAGCTTCCAATTTAGGGCAATTAAATTTGCCCTTTTTTCGAATGTTTCTCACTGTGCTTGTAGTTGCTCTTAATTCGAAGTTGCAGAAAAAATGTTGAAGAGCCTGTCTATTTGAGCAAGCGATTAGGAGATAGCTGCACAGTCTCTTTGCAGCGAGCCCGTTTTGCAAAAATTTCTCATTGTCCTACTTCTTCGATTGGAGGGTCTGTGCAACATTTTGTCTGCATTTTCCATCAATAGCAACTAAATTTGGTTTTTTTATGAATGTTTCTTAATGTGCTGTTGGTTGGAAACCACGGAAAAATTTTACAGATACTTTCTAAGCGAGGAAGCGCGCAGAACTATCTTCCACTCAAGTCTCTTTGGACAATCTTAATACTCTTACGCCCAACATTTTACTGCTTTACAACCAAAGTTCGTGTCAAATAATTTTTTTATCTTTTGTTACAGGTAACAATCAGAACTATTCGCTTTGAGGGCAAAAATTGCGTTCAACTGAGAAGTTTTGGGGGTGAGTAGCAGGACAAGTTAAGTAATCTGCTCTTTACACAGTTTTCTACTTTCAAGCCAAACAATCGCCATAATGCAACAGCATTAAACTAATTTGCCAAGTGCAAAAATAGATTTCTTTAATTACAGTTTTATCGTATAATCGAAAACAAGACCCCAGTTAGGACGGGCCGAGATATTTTAATATTTTAAATTACTTTTTCATGTCTGCAAGCTGAAAGATGCGCTTTTCGTAATGTTTTCAAATGTAAATAAATAAGCACTTTTCTCAGTCGCCTCTATTTTCGACGCAACAAAACAAAGGTCTTTAAAATTAAAAATTATAATTACGTCTAGAGGAGATCTCGGCAAGGGTTTTCTGATTTGTTTCCATAGTGGTTTCATTACTTTGAATCTTTCTTTAATGCCATTTTCTGTTTTGTTCGCTCTAAAACGGTGCAAATTATGAAGACTTTATTACCGTCAACGGTGTGTTTTCGGAAAAGTATTATATTGTTTTCGCTTTTTTTCCTGTTGATTTTTCGATGCATTTTTCGGTGTTCTCTGGGTAAACAGTTGGGCGGTATCCGTTCCATCGGTAATCCTTTCTTATGTGCCCGATTCACCATTTGCTCGATTGAACCAATTTACTCTGCAAACAAATTTCGACGGAATGTCGACAGGGCGGAATCCCTTCACGGATTGGCACAATTCGAAGACAATCGCGTCTCGCAAAGAAGCCAGATCCTGTTTGTTAGCTTCTCTTTTGACTAGATCGTCGCGTTTTACAGCAAAGAGGTCAAATTGGGAAAGTGCGCAATCCGTTTAGAACTTTCACGTAATTTATCCAGAGATCTATGGAAGTTTGGCTTGCGAAGAATGGTGGGAAAACTTGTCCACATGGATGCGATTTTGAGGATTGGCAAAGCGACGATTTTGTGGTGGCAAGAGTGGGTTTTGTTCAGGATTTGTTGCTCAATATTCAAACAGTGCATTTGCATAGTGCTCTATCTGGTTTTCATTTCTTTCAACCTGCAGTCCTGAACTTGTTTTTGCAAGATTAATGAAAGCCTCGCAGGACTCTTGTGAAAGACTTCTTGCTCCAATCTTGCTCATGATTACCGTAGTTTTTTGTCATCGGTTTTAGCTACAATTTGGATTCTTAACTTTCCTCCAGTTACACACTTTTCGTCATCAATACAGAATCACTGTGGGCCTCAAACCCATTGTTAGCCAACGGATTTTTTCGATGTATAGATCTGGACTGTTAAAGGCTTTGAATGCATTTGAAGCAGCAAATTATTGTCTGAACTGGAAATTTTGCACATTAAAATAAAGTGGCAATTGGCAAAGTTAAAACCGTAGCTCTAAAAGTGCTAGATTGTTTAACGTTCGCCCATCTACCTCCAGTAAAATGACGGCAACTTTAAGTCAAATACTCCTTCAGACAGCTAAGCCGTGAACTTCTTGAAACCTTGTAAATTTAAATGATATAAACTCGCTATTGTAGACTCAATCTCGAAAGTAAACTTACTTATCTGGCGCGATTTCCTTTTGAATCGACGACACGGAACGGGGGGTTGAATAACAAAAGAGGGCGGTTTATCTACACCGCACTCGATAACGCCGCCGGTTGGCGGTTGTAGCTTTTCAACGAGATCACCTGTGTTTTAAGAATATTGGATAGAATCTATTCTCGAGGATGGGCCCGATAAATTAGATAGGGAAATTTGCATTTATTCGCTCTTATTTCTCGTTCCGCCGTTCCGTTCCGATGTAATAAAAAAAAACTGGGGTTAAACTTGCGCGGAAAACGAGCTTGTTAATTGATGATACTCACGGAATGTTTTCAATCACATCCAGAGTCGGAAACAGTCAATTTCTTATACGGTTTCAATGGGAAAACTATTTTCAGCTGGGAAATTTGTAATGTTATCATTGTCCGCGATGAGGTTTGGGAAATGCTCTCTTATTCCGAGCCCAGAGCTGCTTGGTGTTGGGGAATAGAGAAGAAAAACTTTAATGATGAATTTATCATTGATGTTGAAACTCGCTATTGAAAAATGGCAAAAGATTTAGGCAATGTCCAAACTTTGCCGTATAGAAAACCTGCTCATACAAGTCGAAATTTGAATTCTGACTCAAACCACCCGATAATTGTAAAAAAAATGTGGTAGAGCGAAAATGCATTTATAATAAGTCCATGTCCATGGAAGATTCATGAAAGAACTATTTAACTCCAATAATTATCCAAATTCCTTTATTGACAAATGTTTTAACGAAATTCACAGCTGAAACAAAATTGTCATCAACCCATTACAAACCTTTTTAGTCGATTAATTCCGGAGTGTTCAGATAAAATTAAACGAATTGATAATAAGTTCAGCAATAAACCTAAAATTTCCAAAGCTACGCCTCCCCGAAATTGAAACTACAAGAACCGGAATTTACAGGATTCCTTGCAAAACACTTTTTCAAATTAATTTCTTTGCAAACTGTATATTTTCGTGCAGCCTGAGCTTAGTGTCGGGTAGGACATCCTCTAGGTGGTGGCTTTTTTGACAAAGAAATCGTTCTTTATTGTGAAATATATATACAAGACGAGAGAAAATTATGTTCTTTTTCAAAGACAAGAACAAAAAAGATTTGTAAATATTTAGAGTTGTTTCATTTTCTAATTCGTATTTTGTACAAGTGGCGATTGGACGCTATTCTGAATTTGCTATGGATAGTGGCGGTGTCTCCTTGTTTTCCTCCTTCTCCTTGGGTTGCTTGTTCCAGTCGCCTTTAGCGAATTTTACTCTGTTTTTTTTACTGTTGAAATTCGTGACCAATTTCGTGCTCACGATTGTGCTTAATTTCACATCCTTAACTGAGTCTTCACCTCCGGCAACAAGATTGGCGTTCGAAAACCATCAGTTGACAAGCAAAAAAATTGGGAAAATTCTTACTGCAAACCGACCAATTTAGTTTCGCCACGAAAATCTGAAATTTGGCATTGATTTTCCAAATTTTCCATCCAAGATAGATTAGGCCATTTCCATAATATAACTATCTTGTCCCTTCTAGGAATTTTCGATCGTTTAAAGACGTGGCACGACGCTGCCGCTACGTTATTCATGTTTTCCAAAAAAGCCGTTTTACGTTATAGAAACCGACTTCCGAGCGGTTAATTTCGTTTTCACGGCGCGTTTTAAGATGAACCCCGAACGAACCTATTGTTCCTTTGTGCAGGCGCTCCGGTTTTAAGGTGCCATATTCCAGTTTACTCCTTTACGGTTTTATCGCATTAACGACCATAAGCGTTAGCTTTTCGATTTTTCCACCAACGTCTGCCAGCTAGATTTAAAACTCAAGTCAGGATTACATTCATTTATAATTTTGCTGACTGTTTTTTTGGAAAATGCTCGGATCGGTTAAATGTTCAAAATATGTGCGGTTTACGGCCTTTATCAATTTCCGGAATTATGGCACACATTTCTTTTCGTATCCTCGAGGCTGTTTGGACCGTCAATAAATATTTTCGGTTTGAGGTAACGCCACAAAAAAATCTATCGCAGTTAAGTCTGGTGATTAGGAGGCCATTCAATAGGTCCAGTCCTTCTATCGACCGATTGGAATAGATTTCATCGAAAAATTTACGTAGCTTCATAATGTTTTTTTACTAAATTTTCTGGTTTCCACACATTTTGCATGATCTCGAAAAACTCATTTTGCCTATCGCAATCATCCTCAAATAATTCTTGTATTGGAATAATTTTGAAGGGATGCCTTTTGTGCTCGAACTATTCGGTGAACAACAGATTTTCGCTTGCGTAAATTGGCCCCAATCTACAAAAGAGGCGTACATGGATTTACTTGCAAGGGTTTGTCAGGGTTTTCTGCTCAATCTCGGAAAGAACGTCCAGATTTTGCAAATCTTTTACATGATCAACCTCTCTGCTTCTATTCTACTCACCGCCTTTTAACAAATGGGAGGACGATCACGGTGGATTTCATCAAATGCACAAAATTTCGATGTTTTCTCGTTCTTTTTCGCGAGAACCGCAAAAGTAAAAATTGACGAATCCGAGCATTTTCCCAAAAAAACCTTCTGCCGAATTTTACTTCTGGGACTCGCCTCACTTTACAGCAGATAAAGTTGAATTATTGCTGTTCTGCAATACGCTAAAGTGTCGTACTCTAGTGACTGTCCGCCGTTTCGATGGACATCCATAATGACCATCTCACGGCGTCATTTATATAAATGGAAATCCGGTTTCCTCATTCATCAAAAAGTTGACATTCTGATGGACGAATAGAACGGGAGCTTCACCTGCCGGCAATATTAATATTTAATATCCGGGGGCAGTCTGGGGAAAAAGTAATGGCCTGAACCCTCTAATAATAATGGAACGCCGGTAGATCGGAATTAAATTAAAGGGCTCGCATTGTAGATCATACTTGGAATGTACTTCTGTCCCAATGACGCTGTCGAATTACTACGAGAACAAATTTATTTGATCGAGCCCTCAACTGTATTTGGCAAAGAAAATGAACGAAATGTGGAAGAGGATTTGATGAGCATTTTTTCACAACTGGAAAATGCCACAATGTTTTCGACACGAGAAGAGAGCATCGAAAATTGAGCAAAGGCAAGTTTCTGAAGTCCCCAAATTAAAGTATTTTGCTTAACAAAACTCAAAGAATGGGTGGAATTGAATCAATCACGTCAGGTGTCTATAAATCTACACATTAAAAGGGAGTTAAACTTCGAACACGCAAAAGAACTGTAAATATTGCCTCTTAATCTATCTTTTAAAACCGACTGAAGTATCGCATTTAAATAAAAATGTTAAAAATACTAAATTTAGTTCGTTACTTATAGGACTACTTGAAATAATTGGATACCTGGAAGTTTTTATTCTTAAGAATGTTCCTCTGAAGATGCTGCACTTAATTTCAATATTCCTAACATTTAAAGGGATAACTTGTATATTTCTCTAACAGAAGTAGTTTAAATAATTTACGAAACTGTTTGGATTTAATATCGAATCTTGATGTTAAAGGAGATTTTTTGGTGAAAAAATTCGAGATCATCTGCGCGAAACTGTTAGACTATGCTTCGTCGAGGCCTTGTTTCCGTAAAATTTAAAAGCTTGCTAACGTGGCCACTCCACTTTCACTTTCGCAGAAGAATCAATTAACTTGCAATAAGAACATCTCAGTTATCCTGTAGAAAGTTGGACTTATTATGTGTCTTCACAAGCAAGGTAAACTTTATGCATGGTTGGTATTGTTACATCTTCAAATGTATGAAGACCACCTTCGAAAAATTAACCACAAACCTTTAAATTTTGCTTACCTAACAGTCAAGCCTTATGTTTCCGGCATTCTTCAAGTGAGTCCCCTGAGCACAAGTGACGCCCGTATTTAATCACCCTGTATATGTATATCGCGAACAGCTTGTTGCCGAAACCATCATTTTTAAGACTGTTTCGGTTTTATCATTATAGCATTGAGTAGACCAGTGAAATGAAGCTCTTGCATTTTTCACCTAATCACGTTTAGTGAATATCAACAATTGCAAACGCCTTAACACATAAAAGTCGACAATAATTCAAAAACTCCAGAAGATTAAGAAAATTGCAAAGTTTCATGACTCCTTTCACCTTTCAGCACATTATATTCAATTTCCTTTTTTAAAAGCCACCATAGAAAACCTAATAAGTTAACAATGTTCATACCCATGGTAAATTCAATTAATTTCCCACATTACTCTGCCACGTAAAAGGAAAAACTCCCTTATATTTTTATGGCGTTAAATTACCTTGGGATTTGTATCTCCCCTCGCCGATCGGCGGTAGCCATTAGAGTCGTCATTTTTTAATTCATAATGATAATTTTTCCATTTAGTGTCAGTTTTATTAATTAAAAAGGGGTTTGCGCGGAAAAATCCCCCGTAAATAATGACCTCATTTTACTAACGATGTAGTTTAGTTTTTGTCAACTTATAGGGTAATTTACAGGGTGGTTCTTAACTAATGTGACAATATTCACTGGCATATTGGGTATCACAAAAAAAATCACACAAATTTGTGTGATCGAAAAGTTAATAGTTTCCGAGCTACAGGGTGTCCAGATGTAAATAAATTTGAGTTAATCCAAAATATCATTAGAGGTTTCAATGTGAAATGTCTGGAAACCGGTGTGTGATATCGACCTGAGCGAAGTATACATTTTTGGCTTAAAAACGATGGTTTAAAACCCAAAATATTCTGATGTTTTAAATTGGCTTCAGACTATAGCAGCTAACGCCCTTGAATGGAACTGCAAGTTAAATATTAGGAAATTTGGATTCCTCGATCTGAAAAACCGAAAAACACATTTTTTCGCAATAGTTAAACTGGTTAAGAATGTATTATTTAAAAAAAGAGGAGATATTTAGTGTAATTTTTCGACAATAGTCGTTTGTTAATGGATAAATGCGCGATACTGATAGTTACTGCTTATGATAACGCTATAAAAAAGGGAGTCTAATTGCGCTACAGAAGACTTTTTTTAGTTTTCGTTATACCCCGTTCTAGCTTTAGAAAATTTCCCATTTCACACTCGGTTTTGGTACTTATTTGAGCTGCTGTTTGAAGTAGATTTTATATACCGAAAACATCCGAAAATGAATTTTTGCAGAGTTGTAATTAATGTTAACCATTTTCCTTTCGTCAGGCGCTTAAAAATGAAGTTCTAATCGTCCGTTCGAATATCAGGGCCTGATAAAGGCGTGAATAACTGGTCGAAACGTTGCCAATTTTTAGGAAATAAACGGTTTTTTAATCAACTCTCAAACGAGGCAATAAAACCGTTTGTCGCACGTCATTTTGGTATGCGGTGGCATCTTAAAGGTGCATAGTGGAAAAGGCTCCCGACTTTAGGAAAATGTACATAATTAACGACTGTGTAGCTTCGCTACACAGCATGGAGGTTTATTTAGTGAGGTCTGCCGCCATTAAGTTAATAATATATCTATAAGCACAATAATTCACTGAAGGCCATTTTCCACTAATACGTTTGGAGCCCATATATCAGTCAATTTGTGCCCGGGGCGCACACCTTAAATCACCCCAATAATCCCCAACTTCCGTCCTGTCAGAAAGGGTTATTACGTACGACTGTCCTCCGGATGTGTTATCAAATAGAGGGTGAATATTTGCCGCGCCGTTTGATCTTTCCAATCTCGACGTGCAAATAGGGTTTTTATTATAAAACATTGCTGTTGCTAATATCCATGCTAATTATATGGCCGTTTTTATGATGTTTAAAGCTCGGGCGCTTCGCGACCATACCTTCCATCTTCAGCGGTTTGCGATTGCCGATGCTTTTTGTCGCCGCAAACGGAATTAAGCTCGATCTACAAATCATTCAGTGACGAAATTTCATTCTATCTCCGTATATTCGTCTGTTAAATGGTCGGTTTTTGTGGCACATCTAGATATAATTGTAATTAATTTCCGCACATGACACTTCCGACGGAACTGTTCACGAAAAACCCGTTTTAATTTATTCGGCACAATGGCGGATAAGAGTTTTTATCTGCTCCGGTCAGTTTGCTTGTTTCAGTAATTTTCCTCGCACCAGGTGGGCCTCTGGTCAAGTGTTTAAAATATAATCTAGATATTTTCCCGGGCTCTTTTATCCAAGCCATTTTATTCATTGATTATTTCGCCCTGTCTACCTGTTTACTCGATTAATTCTAACTTTTTTCGAGGGGCAACATATATTCGAGACACTCAAAGTAGCGCATTTTGAGGCTTAATAAAATGGGTTTTAAAAGATCGAAAATTGCCACTTCTTCCGGAAATAATTAGAAAAAACCCGAAATTTGTTCGAATTATTTTAATTTTTTTCTGAGGACGTTTGCAGATTTATTTTGAAATAATTAACATCTTTGTTACTCTCTACAAAATTATATCAGATCTTGAATTAATTTAGTTAAATACGGACGTTAACAATGTGCCTGATTTTTTTTAAATTTTTAACCGTTTCCATACAGCGACGATATTTAGAGTTCAGTCACACAACTGAACTTTTTTTGGATATAAACTTAAAAAACTTATTAATAACTCCTACCTTTGCATCGTTTTCCGTATGTAAATAAGTGATAAAATTAGTCTAATAAACAAAGCATTAAAAATTGTTGCCCGTTTTTTCAGCGCTTTCAATATTCAAAAAAAATTCCGTTTTGTAGAACACATAGCTCCATCTTTAAGGCAATTTATAAAAAGCCCTTTAAATTGCCCAGCGCCTTATATTTCAAAGCTTTATTATATCAAAAAAATCCCAAAATTCTCTATTAGGCGTCCCACGTAAAGTAAGAGTATAAAATTTGTCATTAATTCATTTGATACAAAAATAAAAAATGTCCCTAACTTTCTTACAGATTGTACCTACTCTAAACTTCTCTTGAAACTTTTCTTGCACCTAAAACATCTCTTGAATATAAATAATTTTAAATGAGGGTCGTTCTTACATTTTATGTAATAAAACGTAAAATATCATATTGCGAATAAACGGTTCTTTATCTTTGAAATAATATATTTTGCAGTCACCTTGCTGGCATGTCATAAATCCAATAATAAATAAATAAAAAACACTAAATCAAAGAAGTCATAAACTGCTTACCAAAGTATAGAAAAAATCAGTCGATGATGGTGGGCCGAAAGTGAAAACAAATAATTCCCGATGTGAAATTCTAGTCTTGTAGAGCGTAAAAAAATGTTCGCATAGTGTGACAATGATTTTTAAAAATATCTGCAAATAAGTTCAGAAAAAAAATCGCTTGAGCAAAACTTTCCATTTTTCTCGATCGAGTAACATATGAAACTAGCAAAAATTGGGAGACCAGGAGGAGGAGAATGTTCAGATCAGCGCACTACTGATGATTGCACAGATGATTTTGCTTAAGAGTTTGGAAGAATTCAATGTTTTGAAATGCCAGTATTCAGGCCATTGTTTCTCCATTTTAATGGAAATATTTATAGTGAATTGGAAAATTGGCTATTTGCTTCACTCTGTTTATATCACGTGTTATAAATTACGTTCCCTAATGGAACTTCCATGTTTACTAAAGGCAAATTCCGCAATAGATTGGCATTATGGCAAGAGTGAAAGCACCCAAATATTTCGAATTATATATACGGTCATAGTAAAATCGGAAATATATAATTGATTAAAGGGCAAAGAAATTATTCATAAATGTAATAAATCCAGTGTTTAAACTCGACTATTATCAAAGTGCCGCAGTGGAAATTTGAAAGTGCGCGTCGCTTAGACAAATTATATCGAGGCCTGTTATTAAAATATCACCGAAGTAATTAGCTCTATCTATTACTCAAAACTGATGAGAACTGCGCTAGCAAGAAGAGCATAATCCATCGCCACAACCGCAGCCTTGCAGACAAAGGGCGCATCCTCTTTGTCTGTGTTATTTCCTCAGCGTTAATTAAAACTATGTTGCGACCTGCTGGGTTAATTATTGCCTTTTTGTTTTCCCAGCTGATTGTATTAGGTTGCGATGCATAGTCTTCTGTTTATTACTGACCACTGTAGCTGAGCGAAACTTTGACGTGTTCGAACAAGACATCTAGGCGGATTAGAGCGCCCATATTAGGGAAGTTTCATATTGATGAATTGCCCAGTTAGTCAGATATCCACATCTTGCCGCATGTAGTAACTTAATTAGTGAAACTTCCAACTCCAGTAGTTCCCTTAATTAGTTTCAATATGAAGCTTTTCTGACCGAGTTATTTACTAATATCTACAACCTTATGAGTAGAGGAGCCTTTGGATGAGTGTGAGACAGATCACTATCAAAGGATGAAGATGCTGAATTTTTTAAAGTCTGGGCTTTTCCAGAAGTTATTATTACTGATAAATGGTTTAAAAAATTTTTGTGCTTGAAAATTGATGGTCAAGGTGTGGTTCGAAGCAACTTAGGGAATGTATGAAAAATCGTTAAAAAATCATACTCGCTGATACTGAAGATGAAGAAGAAGAGCGAAATTCGGGCAAATATCAGATTCAAACCTGTTTCTGAAAGAGACAAAGGTACAGTCAGGATATGGTGAAATGGGGCCCATCGAAATTTACGTGTGCGTAAAAAAAATCACCCAAAACTGCTACTTGGATCAATACGAGTGTAAATATTTGAAAAACAATTCACTTTGTTGCTTTTCAGCTCGGCAGCTGAAAAAATGGAAAAGTGAAAAAGGCGAACATTTGACGGAAGTTTCCATTAAATATTTACCACTGCCGTATATTGCCGCTATCTTTTTGCCTTCGAGTTGGCATATATTGGCTCTGACTTTATTTCGATCTACTTCTCCATATACAAAATACGAGAGCAGTTCCTTTGTTCACTTTCCCTTCTTCCTTGCTTGACGGATATGTCGAAGACCGAAAAACCTTGTAAAAATCGACAGGTACCAAAGCCATATTATGATGTTCATCTCGCACCGAATCTCATGCGTTCGTTTTACTGCAAGCTCGTCTTATTGACCATTAATAATTCAAGCAAAGTTCATCGAGCAATGCGTGAAGTTAAGTGTCTGTAACTACCTGCATCATTTCAAGTAATTTAGCAAACCAATTATGATCCAATCCCCGGTTCAAAGTCAAATAAAACCACTCGGGGTGCAAATTCCTCTGCTACGAGACCTCTCAAACAACTAATCGACTATTTCAGAGGGGCACGTTTACCCCTTTGCCGCCCCTAATTTTATTCTCTCAAGTGAGTGTCGAGAGCTGCCATCAGACAGGTAATATATTCACCGACGGGATGGTACATGTTGATTTCCAAAATTACATTACGCTTACTCTCTTACAGGCTCCCTTATACCGACACGGTCTTTAGGTGCATAATGTTACTAGAATTGCGTTATCATTTCGATTTTGCGGTGCCCGAATGAAGGGAAGGATGAATTCGCATGCGAATGCCGATAGGGGCATAGAATTGAACAGCAAGTTGCAGAGTTTTTTAACATTTTGATACTAGAAGATGTTCACATGCGGTAATATTAAGCGGCAGTTTGTCCCAAGCGTTTTGGCAGTGAGGCAATAAGTGTCGTATTTTTTTGCTTGTTGCTGCACAGTTAATTAAATTAGCAACTTAAATTAATAACAAAGCTGAATGAAGAAAGTGATATATTTTCCCAGTTAATTGTTTACATTCTGCAAATTTAACCACCCTTTTGCAACTTTAAGTCATTTAAATGCATTGTAGTCGGCTACTCATGTAATCAGTGAATTGGTATTTGATAGAGGAAAATCAAATTTCTACACCTGCATCCAACAGTGCTAATGGCGAATGTTTAAGCTATCAACAATTAAAAATAAAGATGACTTTTTGAACTTTTCAAAAACCGGGCGATAACAATAAATATTTGATTCAACAAACATAAATCTTGTCTAATCAATCAATCAATATGAAGGAAAACCTTTTGAACCAAAAATGTGCTCATACAAAGATTAAGGTTGCACAAATTTGGTGTAAAATAGTCTCTTCAAGAAATGTTAAATTTTGTGCATGTTTGACATTGTGATACATTTTAACTTTTGAAGAACACATTTTAAAATCTAACCACAACTGATATGTTTGCTAGCAAATATTTGCCATGATTTGGCCAAGTTTTTGATTGATATAAACTGACATTTCATCTGGAAATGTTGCTTGCAACATTAGGCATGTGTGAAAATATCACTTTTAACCATCAAAACAGTTACGATTTTAAGGTCATTGCTTGACGCTGGTGAGTTTTTAACAAGTCGTCGTGGAAAATAATTTATTTCCCGGAAAAACTCAGCATCACTTTCAATTGTTTAGTATAATTTTCCAATAAAACTGCGCCATTTTCCATTAATCTGGCGAAAATCTACCAAGATAATCCCCAAAGTATCTCAGATAGAACAATTACATGGAACATAAAAAAAATGGAGCACTTAAGTCCTGGACAATCGATAGTCGGAAATCTGAAAGGAACGTTTCCAAGAAAATCCACCAATTGTCGTAACGAATGAACTAGCGGTCTGACCCTAAGCCTCAGATTTTTCCGCTGTTATTTTTCCCATAAGAGTATATTTAGGTCAAAGGGATTTTTCATTGGCGTCCTTATGTTCCCGTGCGTCTACGTCGACATGAGATTTCAGAGTGTTCGGATTTAGCCATTTATTTGCCGGAAACATGTTTGTGTGTTTTTCATCGGAATTTTGAATTTAAAAAAAATTTAACTGCACTTGTTCATCGTCAAAATTTGATTGAAATTTTCCCGATAAACCAAATTCCGATCAGCATCCGCCACTGTATATAGTTCCAATTCTTTAAGGCCCTATCTTTTTCTACTTTAAAGATTTATATCAATCTATTAAGGATCCCGAACCTTTTCTTTTACGGCCTTAGCGCAAGTTGGATATATGTATGTGTATATTGGCGGTGAGATTTCGGGTATTACGACCTGTTTACGGCTTTCATGTGCCCTTTTTTTCTGTTACAAAGCAGAACGGTTTACGACCTGATCTATTTGAAACTTTAACTTGTTGGTTGGTTTTATAGCGAAATATGTGTGTTTGTATTCTCCATTAATTGCTTGAATTGAATGAAAGATATTTAAACGGAATGTAAATAGAGCCCCTGAGCAGGCAGCCCTAAAAATTCCACTTTCTGGCTCGGTTTGTTTTGTGCCTGTTCACATTTTTTTATCAAAGCTGAAAGACGTTGGGCGAGATTTAGTTAACTGCCGTTTTGAGACTTTCTATTCTCTTAGGGTTTCCTTAATGTTCACGAACTGCTTTTGCCAGAATGTAATATGGGGAACACATCAAATAAAACGAACCTACTTTTGGGTGAAACGCATTTTTTGCGTTGAAATTCTGATAATGAAAAGCGATTGAGGCTTATTTAAAATAGGGGAAAGTAGCATAATTTGGAACACTATGATATCCAAATACGGGAATCTGAACATTGTTTACAAAAATTACGATTTCTTTTGCTGAATATTTTCGAGTGGGACAACACTAATAAACGTCTTATACAAATTCGGCTTCAAATTTAAGCGGCATAACCCAAAGTGGAAAATGTAATTTCTTCTTTAAAATCGGCCGAAATTTTATCCCAATTGAGTAAATTCCCCTTCCTTTTGGGGTGCGGATACTTATTGTGTTCGCCCGTCCATTCTACGCGCCTTGAATTACCAAATTAGTGAGAGTCGATTTTGCGAAACATTTCACTAGAAAAAAACGCGAAATTGCAAAAATTCCAATAGTGTTTCACAAGTTTTCAGAGAACATATCGGATACAATTCTCCTCTGGAGGATACCGGAAATATTAAACTGTTTTAGATTGAAAAGCTATCAAATAAATGGGGGGAAATCAACCGCTTTTATCAGTTTTTATTTCTTTGCGAAGCGAAACTAGTTATTAGTCGCTTTGGAGAGTTAAATTTAAACTTATTTGAAAAACCAGAAAACTGTGAAATTAATTTGTTACTTTGTTTTATTGATTTTCTATTATTCATTACCTTTTCTGAATAAGGCGAATGGGGCTTAAGTCCGGGATATCTGGTCTCATGAAGAAGGTTTTTGATGTAACAAGCAGATCTCCAGATGTCCTAATTGCAAACATTTCTAGGTGGTTTAGCATGAAAAACACATTTTATAATAAAACCAGCTGAAGGCTGGAAACCCGTTCTGGGTGTGCCTGCGATTAGCATACCTCAAGATCAATTCGTACTTTTCCTCTGAAAGAAAAAGCCTTCTAAACCACCAAACCTGAAGTGTCAAGTTTTGCTTTAGACTCTTTCCTCTGTTTGCGAACCGACGTTTTTCCGCCTTTTTTTTGTTGCACCATCAATGTTGGACGAAAAACGTGCATTTGGTAGAATCTGCTCCGTCCATCCATTTATCAGGAAAGGAGTGAAATATTTTTTCGAATCTTGTGGGACTTCATTTGCATTTTAACATGCTTAAATTGATTAAAAAACCATCTAGTAGGAGCCACTTTTGGGGGTTGAACAAAAATCTGGGCAAATTGCCCTGTTTTAAACGGTTGGAAAATTGAGCAAAGTTGCAATGATTTACCAGAACAGCATTATGCTTTCTCCTCCGGGTTTTCTCTGATAAATAAGTAAAACGAATACGACGATGTTGATGTTCCGCGTCATTAGAAATACATTTATTAAACAAAAGGTCTAACTATAGCTTATTGCTTGTCATTTCAGCGCGACAGTGAACGATTTTTCAATTTTCCGTAAGCAAAATTGTGCTTTTGGGTTGAAACTAAGTCTAGCAGGGGTTTTTGTTCCAGTTCGGGTGGCGGAACGTCGCGAACGTTACGATGATAAACAGCATCCATTTTGTTTTCGGGGTGGATTTATTGCTCGGGTCGAGCTTTCGGGACTTTTGTCTTTTAAAAGGGTCATGAGTGGGTTTTGGAACGTTTTCCAGTCCGGATCTTTAAATGCGTGGAATTCGTCAATCGATCGGCCAGTTTTTCCATCCGGCGTTAATCACTCGAGAGCCTCCTTAGAACAAGATCTTTTCGTGATTCTTATCATGTCAGAATTTCAAAGCGAAAGATAGCAGTGCGCTGGCCGACGCCGCTTTTCAAAATTGCTTTATTAAAACGATTATCTCTCCCTTTAATAACGCAATTTTTCTTTTCAATTACGCTTTAAAAGTCTTATCTGGAAAAATCCCTGTCGTTATAAAAGTCTGGGATGGAGCCCGGCTTATGCTCGAGCATTTTCTGCATTATCATTATACAAATTAAATTAACCTGCTTCACTTCGATTCTAATATACAGTCGATTATATTAAATTAGTTGACTAAAAGCGTTTTTTTTTTCAATTTTAAACAATATTTCACTCATTTAACATGAATGTTTTGGGCCCTAAGAGTTTGGCTTACTCGGCGATTGCTTGAAAACATTGAACTTTTATTCGGATGTTTCCTCTCGTCTTTCTTGCTGACGTTTTGCAAGCACGAGTTTGCAGCTTCAGAGGCGGTTTGCTCGGCGCAGCAACAACAGCAACAGGAAGAAATTGGCAAGCAAAAACCCACCAGTTTGAACAATGTTTTTCATCTCTTCTTATGTTTGTACAAGAACTTTAAATTCTTTTAGGAAGCATTTGAGTTTTGCTCACTAGCTGATTCCTTCGGTTCTCATATTTTTACTTATATTTTTTAAACTTCTCTGGTTTATATTCGATTGTGTTTAATACTTTTCATTTTAGTCTACATAAATTAGTTGTGTGGTCATCATTTCTTATTGCAATGTTGAAAGTCAACTGTTTTAAACTTTACGTTTACAAACCACTACATTCAAATACTCAAATTTATTGTGGTCTTTTAGAAACATGTTTGGCCCTTTGTTCGATACTTAGTTTTTTTACGCTCGTTTACGAGTTTCTTCTTTGCTAATTTCGACTCCAACTTTCTGTATTTATCTCTGATAATGCAAGTATTTTTGCAATTTTTTTCAAGCACGGCCGTTTGTTATCGTGTTTTCATTTACCTTTCTGGATGTTATACGGTTTAAAATTCTTGAAGATGCAACCAAATTCCTAAAGGCGAATGAAGCCACACATGAAACATCAAATGTTCATAACAAGAAGCTTGACTGATTTGAGCTTCTTGCAAACAGAAGCTTATTGTAATGGTTGATTAAAAAATTGCATTTTTCACCCCATACCTCTTTCGAGCCTGAATCAACTAGCATTTGTGCAATGTGAAGTTTCAACTTGATATGCTCCTGGTTAACTGAGTCCGTACTTAAGCTTAGGCACCAAACTGTCTGGTTATTGTGTTTCTAAATGTTGAACAGATTTGAAAAGGGGGACTGTACAGCAAGCTGCCAGGGTAAATAATCAGGCAAATAAGCGTGAAAATTTACTTTTATTTCTGGTTGGGAATAATGGACGAACTGTAGCGAAAACCGCTGCAAAATGGATCCGAATAACTAACTTGTCGGTTCTATTTATTAACGCCGTAATAAGCTGTTTACAATTTGTGTTTTCATTAGAGCATTAAGGGCTTTTACAGCACTTTTGTGTCGGAATTGTGGCGATATTTTTGTGATAAGGCCAGACGGTTTTTGCGTTTTCAATAAAGCATATTGAATACGAATAATTAACTAGCACGACACAGGAATTTGCAGTTGATATTTTCTATTTCAATTAGTAACTGGAATAAATTGCTTTTCGATGGTTCATGATTAAGCAGATTTGTATAATATGGAAACATATTCATAATATTGGCATACGTTATAGCCGTTTTAATCCATGCGGATCCATTCCGTGCGTAATATCCTGAATCGAATTGAAATATAATGATTTTTGTGTATATTCGTAATTAGCAATGATAATTTTAATTAATACCGAACAATTATATTTAAATCCTCATTAAAACCTCACCAGTCTAAATAATACCAATAAAATTCTCTATTCAGATTAATAATTGCGTCGTATCGTGACAATATTTCGAAATATCGACATTGATTTTTAAATAATTAATTTATCGGAAGGCGAACACATGTCCAAATATACATACATATATATGGATTCAATACGGGCCGGTAAATTAATTACAGCCAATCAATCAGGGTTATGAGATACGTTCAAAGAGCTGCTCACTGCTGAAAGGCCGTATTGAAAATACTTTAGAAAATATCACTGCAAATTGACTTTTTTATATACATTTTATTGTGCGGTAGTTGTTGAATTTTCATTTATAATTAACTAAATTGTATTTGTATTCATCACATCTGATCAATCAATGAACGCGATCAAAGTGGCGCCTATCGCGTTACTGAGTACTAGATTAGTATCGGTTGTTTGGCGTTATCGATTTTCATTTAATTTAACTATTTTAATTCAAATTTTTTGTGTATTGCGGATTTGCTGATTGAATGATCGGACAGAAACACAAAAAAAACTTCGACCGTTATCTCATCGCCCTGGATAATGTTTATTGCAGAAGTGGACGAAACGTCCGAATTCTTCAATTAAGAATCAGCGTTGTAAATTTCTATACATTCCGTGTATAAAAGCCAGTTTTTTTTAAATAAATATAATGAAATTCTATGGCAATTTTACGTTCAATGAATTTTTAGTTTGTGCCGTGGAACACCTTTTCTATATGCAATAAATGCAAAATTTGCTCCTAATGGTTTTTAAATAATACACGTTTGCAAATATTCAAGTTTATCTCTTCCGGTTTTGCTAATTGTCTTGCTCGTTAACTGGCAGAATTTTTCATAATGGAGAAAAAATATCCGTTACCTGCTAAATAAAATGTTTTCCACGAAAGCTTTGGTTGGAAATGTATTTTACTTCGAATGTGTTTTTTTCTGTGTTAAATTACAACAATGTATGCCCATATAATTAATAATACGTTTTAATCAAATAATGCCTAAAGCTAATGTCAATAATTTAAAGTTACTTAATAGGTTTTGCATAGGAAAAACCGAACAAATTTCGAAAATTATAGTGGAGCGAACTGAAATTGATAAATTGCCATTGAAATTAATACATGATTGATGTCCATGCATAGGGGAGTCATGGCATTCAAATAAATTAGGGTATACCTGCATATTCATACTTTTTAACAAACAAAGCTAAGTAATCAAGCAAAATTGAAGGAAGTTTAATGGTTTAGAACTGGATTTCTATTTTTTTCTATATTTATTTTTGATCAAATTTTCACATTTCCTTAACGTTTAAAGCCGAAGTTTGAACAGAAAAGTTTTCGTTTTCCCATCAAACATGAAAATAGTTCCAACAGATCTTACTTGTATTGATCGAAATATTATAATTATGAGAAAGTTTCATTAAAACGAAACTCTCGCTCAAACAAACGGACCCTGTCCAATCTTCCATGCTCTAAGTACGAAACTGAAGTAATTCCTTCTGTGTAAAATGGGTGCTCTATCAGGAATACTCTAGACAAAGCCAAGCTTGACGAGCGTACGTTGCATTATTTATGGGACGTTTCTCGTCTATTAAATTCAGTTTTAATAATGTTAAATTAGACAGTGGAAGCGCCAAGGATCTCTGACAGACAGTCTTAACAGTATGAGCGAAAGTCCCGAAAATATTTGCTGCATTAATAAAACATGCTAAACATTTTACTGACTGCCACTATTTAAAAACTTTGCTTTTAAGCCAACGAATATTCGCTCTAAATATTCAACTAATTTAAACCATAATCTTGAATTAATATTCCGACATAAGTGATGCATCGTGTGTTAATTGCTTGGAAAAAAGCCTATTTTAAAAATCCATTAGAACTAAGACCATGCTAATTTATTTTGCGACTAACTAAAGGACGTGGTGCATCAAGAGAAAATGCTGTTAACATTTTAAACTAAACATAAAGATAAACTTTTAACTATATTTACTCGTTCTCTAGATATAAAGCAATGGCTCTTGTTGCGAAGACAATACGGCTCTACGTGACTCCGTCTCGATGCCGAGGGTTTGCCAAGAAAAGGGCTTAAGTGGGATATGATCCTTTTAAAACTTTGGCCGCTTTAAATTTCGGATTAATTTTTAATAAGCTATTTGCATCCACTTTCTTACCCCGAGCCCAAACTTTTAATTTCCACCAGACTTATTTAGCGATTCATTAATTTTTTTTTTCATCAAATCGTTTTCGTTATTTCGATTTTCCACATAGAACCAACCGTTGCCTGTGCGGTGGGCAATTTTAATGGTAATTTAGTGCAGCCTCTTTGTTTTCTCCGACCTCACTTTCTTGACCTCAATTTCCCTACCGAGCTGATAACGGGGTCCATAAATTTGAATGTTAAACTAACACCACTCAACACCTCTAAATCAAACTTCGTTGTTTGCGTATCTTTTAGAGAGGAGTTTTATCTAAACAGGACTTTAAGTTTCGCAACTTTAGATAAATAGATTTATTGTAGCGGATAACTGGAAGTGCAATTAATTTGGCGCAGTTTTGGTATGATAATTAGAAGACTTGAAATTTGTCATAATAATTGTGCAATATTTTGCAAATTAGAAGTAAATATATGTAAACAGCTGCAACAACTGCAAGCAGCTCAGACTATGGAAAGATTTTTCAACTGTTAGCAACCTTTTAAAAAATTCGTGGTGTTCAAACTAAATCAGATAGAGTTTTTTGACTAAGTTATAGAAGACACTTGACTATGCTAAATCTGAAAATTTTAAGAAAATCACCGGAAATAAATATTTTCGAGAAAATCAGTCTTTCACTTGGCACCAACTGGGTATATTATCGAAAATTTCTCACAACGAAACAAGAGCAGGTAAATAGTTGTCTTTTTAGCAGTTTAGAGAAGACACTCGACTATGCAAAAATTTGAAAGCTTCAAGGAAATTAGACTCCAGGCAGATTTTCCAAAAATCAATCAAACTGTCCTTTGATGGCAAAACTAAAAACTGGTTAAACAATCGTCACGTTCAAACTAGAGCAGACAGAGGACTGTTTTCGGACCATTTTATGAAAGACACTTGACTACACAAAAATGGATAACGTCATGCAAATTAAGGCACAGATATAATTTGTAGGAATTATCAAACTTTGGCTTACGCAACTTAAGAGCTGTTATTCCCCCGAATTCTCTTAAGCAGCACCTTCTTCCTTAAGTTGCTGCTTCCCTGAAGCACTACCGTCAAAAATCAGTTACGTCCAAACTATATAAGAACTACTGAAAAGTAGTGAGATAAAAATCACTGGACTACATTAAAATTGAATGAACCCAGCAAATCAGAGCCAAAAAAAGGCTTGAAAAATTCAGAAAACTTTATTTGCTATCAACAATTTTTTTAAAGCAGCCGGACCTTGCACAATTCAACTTCTGCAGTCTAGGATAATGATGTCTTTATCGGTTTAGAAAAGCCACTGGACAAAATCGAGTCAGACCTCTGCAAATTTTCAAACTTTTTTTTTCGAACGGACTTCTAAACTTTGCCACATCCAAACTGAAGCAGGTAGAGCCTTGTCTCCTGATCAGCTTATACAGGACAGATTCGTACGCAAATGTTGAAAATATGAAGAAATTCAAAAGACAGGAAAAGTTTCCAGGAATATTCAGCCTTTCAGGTGCTTCAACTGCGCCACTTACGAAAGCTTGGCTTTCACAAATTCGTTACATCCAAACTAAAGCCAATAGAGATTTGTTTTTTGACCAGTTTATAGAAGACACTTGGCTAAAGAAAAGTTGACAATATCACGCGGTCTAGACTACAGTGAAAATTTCCAGGATTTTTCAAAGTTAATTATACCAACTAAAGCTCCAAAGCAGCATTGATCCCAGACACTCCTCACGTCGAAACTAGACCAGATAGCGACTAGTCTTTTAAAATATGTATAGAAGACACTTGACTATGCAACAATTGAAACATTCGAATATATCAGACCAGGGGAAGAGGAAGACTTCAATAAATTAACAAAATTCCACTCGAATCGTAACTAGAGCATATTATTTCGACTGCAAGCAATGAAGTGTGTGTCGTATTCTTACGGATTATGCTGACGCATGCATTTTAAGTCACGTTCGAAGTGTTTGCTTATCGAACTCCTCGCAATATTTTAATACAGTGCTTTTTCGAAAAGGGCTGAACTTTCGATAAATAAGGGTGGATCCCTCGTTTGAGTGAACCTACTTGGAATGATAAGTTAAAGGCGATGTCAGTCACATTTAGAAGCACAATAAAAGAAATGGCGTCGCAAACACCGCCTTGCGGCATAAATTTTTCAATATTACCGAGGCCTTTTGCTAGATAGTTTGCATTAGAGATAGTCGTGAAATTTTAATACCTCGGCGCTTTTACCCGCGAAACTTGCCATTCTCCTGAGACGTCGTATACCTGAGTTTCTTCAGCTTCCTTGAGCTGCAATTCCGTACCTTTTGCCATCTTTCTATATGTTGCAGTATGTTTTCGTTTCGTCTCTATTGGAACTAATGGGTTTTATTGCTCTATAAATGTGTAAATTTCAGGAACGGTTAGCTGGAGTATCGGATTCTCGTGAGATCGCGAACATATAAATACGATAAGGCAGCGAAACAAGAGGAATCAAACGTAAAATTTTATCTAAGGGTTTTTCAAAGTAATGAAGACGTGTAATGTCTGGTTTGGTCTGCTCCATCTGAATGCATAGCAGTTAACCTTGTCATCTGATATAAATCGTCTGGATGTATTTTGAGCGTGCTTCGCAGCTCCTCGAGTCATTACTGAATCAGATAATTCCTTTGTATGACTGAAAGTTGGATTTTCGGGGTAAACTAGTTTTGTGCCGGTGCATAAAATTTAAAATTCAAATTCAGCCAGTTGCGAGATTAGAATTTCTATTCGAACAACAAAGTTTCGCTTATCGATAATATTTCCTCGAAACCAATTTTTAATAGAAAACCTTTCAATGTTTGTTTTCGGACCTGTCGACCTTTCGGAAAGCCGGAATTTATACGCTACAGGAATCGAGCTGAACTTTGCATTTTGAGAATCGGCCCGGTTCTTTTCCCAAACAAAACGCCACGTGCAGTGATTGTGCGGGAATTTTAGCTTTTGAATGGCCGACCTTGTTTTTTTCTCTCTTAAACCGAACTTTCTTTCATTAGCTTTTCCCGGTAAAGTTTCAATACTTTAATCTAGTGCATGAATGAATCGCTATTGTTTCTTATCAGTGCAAGGCCGCTGTTTTTGCACGCAAAATATGGAACGACAACTTAAAACAGAATGCTGTCGCTCCTAGAAAACAATCGCTTCATTATCGCAGAGGGCCGTTTATTGTTCTTATGTTCGCAAAGCGATATCGAATCGACTGCCCGGGGAAAAACAATGGAGTTACGAAAGAAAGGAAGCCCGGGAAAAAACCCGAAAGAGAAGAAGGGAGTTTTGCAACCGACAGGATCGGAGTCAGCCACCATAATCCAGTCGAGTGGTTTTCAATAATCTAAACATCCATACTGCGTTTTAAAACAGTTGGGTATGGGAAAAAACCAACTTTGGATCTTGTTAAAAATGGGAAAAATGACCAAAGTTGAGCTGATTATTCGAGAAAGGCGTTGAAGCCGAGAATCGACTACAGACCTGGCAAAAAGGAGCCGGAATGATTGATATGCCATTTGTATAAGTGGGGAACGGAGCCACCAAGGGCCGAGTCCTGGAAAGTATTCAAAGGCAAGTTTCACTGTTCGATTAATGACTGCAGGCCTCAAATGGGTATTGCATTACGTCTTGCGACGACATGCTTGTGACGTTCCATTTATTACCAATATCATTGTTTCGGAGTGGTCTGGATGGGTTTTACCGTTCTGAGAGGACAACTATAATTGGGCTCTTAATTTTTGACCGAAAACGCCACTGTAATGGATGTTCCTGGCTGAAAACGAATTGAAATTTGCACTAGAAACAGTTGTTAATGACAACGAGAAACTACTACGGATCGTGGTTTTTCATCTGGGATAAAACTGAAAAATGGAATGATGGCTAAAATATCGCCCAAGAAAACCTGTGGTTTCGTCACTTTCGTAACATTTTTGACAACTGTTGCAGTTTAATTCTCAATAGTCTAATTTTCAGTCAGTATTATGAGAATGAAAAATAGAAGGTAAAGCTCTTAAGCTAAATGGTGGACACTGGTGTGACCTCAGGGTTTTGGCCATTGGAAGCTTTATGATTTAAGCAAATATAACTTGATAAGTTTCGGTCTTTTCCAATTTGCTGTTTTTTGCAACTTTATATGATTTTCTCTCACAGAGAACATATATTTTTTATATTTCGTATGTTGTTTTACAGTAGAAACCAGCTGAGTAGTCGTCGGAACCGTTTAGTGAAACTTTACGCAGGATTTTCCTCTTAAGATAACATTTCAAACCTAAAGCCCCAAGTGTAATTTTTTGAGCGAACTCTGGTTTGTAACAAATATTCGCAACTTAGCGTTTTTAAGCTCCCAAAAAAACTGTCCATCTGGCAAAATGTTCAAATACGATGGCTATTTGTAAGGACGATTTTGAATTGACTTGATCCTTTCAAGATAAATCTTGCGGAAAAATGTTGAGTTGAGAAACAAATCAATGCTCTGTTTCCCTATAAATTTCCAAAGCTTGAAAAATACCGCGGAAATTGGCTCATCAGTCGTAAGGACGATTTCAAGACAATTCTTCATAAGCGGCCAAAGTCAAAAGAATATTTGATCATTTGTTCAAAGTACTAGGCATTATTAAAAGTCAATAATTTGTGCTCCTAAGTAACTCAAAACGCTTGAAAAGATTTGTATTTCTGAAGCATCGGAACAAGCGCAAGGAACATTTGCCAATTATATAAGCCAATTTATAAAACAGTGTAGAAAAGTTTGTCAGCAATTTGTCGATCTAAAGAGCCCTAAAGTAATTTTATCATTCATAAAGCCTATTTTGCGAGAATGTTTCATAAGCGACAAAATTCATGAGTGTCACAATTGGTTAAAGCCAAATGGTTAAAAAGTATCGAAGATTTAGGCAGTAATTTGACAATTTAAAGAATCTAGAAAACTCGAAGCCCTCTCTGTCTCGGAAATGGCCTGATTAATCATAAGGGCCATTCTGAGAGACTCATTTTTTTTTCATAAGCGATAATAATCATGGGTGTTATAGTGGAGCTAACTGAACCTTTCTAAAGCCAAGTGGTCAAAAAGTATGTGTGTATGAATAATCAGCCAGTTTTTGCTCAATTAAAGAGCCTAAAACCTCAAAGCGCTTTTTTATCTCGGAATTTTTCTGATTATTCTTAAGAACCATTTTCAGAGACTATTTCATAAGCGACCATAATAATTTCCAATTGAGCAAAGTGAACATCTTTAAATCCAAATAAGCAGAAACTATACAAAAAACAGGTAGTAATTTGCCCATCGAAAGAGCCTAAAAACTCAAAACAAACTTTATTTCTATTGCAAATTATCTGGATAATTTTGAGAGACTATTTCATGAGCGATAATAATCGTGGGGTCATAATTGAGTAAAGTGAACTTTTCTGGAGCCAAATGGTCGAGAAGTATGGAAGAATCAGTCAACAATTTACCCATCTAAAGGGAGTAAAAACTCAAAACATTTTCTGTCTAGGAAATTATCTGATCAATCATAAAGACAAAGAAATTGCATAGGCGTCAATAATCATAATTGAGCAAATTGAGTCTTTCTAAAGCTAATTGGTACAAAAATGTGTAAGAATTAGCCACGACTTTGCTTATCAAAAAGGCCTAAAAGTGTAAAGCGCTTAGCATTGGAACCTTTTTGAGGGGATGTTTTATAAGCGGCAATAGTCAGATGATTAATTGCGCCAATTGAGCCTTCAGCCAACTGGCAAAAAAATATTGAATAATAATACTTTTCGTCCCTGCCATACCTCCTTCTTTTCAAGTCGAAGGACCATTTCGACAAAATATTTCATAAACAAGAAGGCCATTTCAAGGCCTGAAAGAACAGATGATTAAATTTGGGCAATTTTCAGTTTGCAACTTTACCAAATACCGTGAAAAAATGCTGATACTCTTAAGGTGCCTCTTAAGACTGCCAAATTAGAGCCATCGCGACTCATTCTTTCATTGAATCTAATCCAGTTTGTTTTCCATTAGGATTTAGGTTTCATTGATCTAACGCCTTAAATGCATCAAAATGTAAATTAGACGAAGTCATCCAGATTATCACTGTTCCAATAAGTTAGTTCAATCGTTCCGAAAGAATTCAGGTCAACAAGCGCATTTGCACGTAATTAGAAAAGTTCGAAACGCGAATCTGGAAAGTCGAATGTGATAACTTTTCTTGCATTGATCGCTGCAATGGATAGTTTAATCTAGTCGAAAGAAGAGTCATCCAGCGTGTTTCCATCTACAAGTATAAAAAATAAATCCGTAACTGTTTACGGCAACAATATCAGTTCACATCGGCAATAATTAAAGAAATCAGTTCCTTAATGGCGTCGGAAGAAACTTTATTAGCTTTCAGTGCAATGCTGTATTGAATTTAATGTCAACAGCAATTTGTCCTGATAGCTTTCGTGCTCAGCAACCATTTTAAAGTTTGCCGTGGTCGAGCGTAACCGGAAATATAATCAAACAGCTTTAATTTGCACATCGAAATTGGAAGAAATTTACTCGGCTCAAATTGAAACTCAAAACTGATTTGTTTTTCTATTGGTTTCCATAATTTATACTTTTCAGAGGTTCTGCGTGAAAGGAATGGTTTATTTGGATTCTTCGGAAGATCAGTTTATTGTTTTGTGGCTTATTAAGCTCCCGCATTGTTAGATGGCAGCTAACTTGGCAGTATCAAAGCTCAAAGCTCGCAGAATTCCTCTAATACCTCTTGAATTGTCTCGTATTATGTTTTGACTAATTAAGTAATTCTAATCTTACTCCAGACGAGTATCACATCCCAGACGTGTGGAATATCAGTTATAATTTCATATTCAGAGGGCCAGTTTTCCCAGATGGCGCAAAGCCCAGCTTTATGCTTCTATGTTAACTGTCGCATAGATATCGATTAATTTTGAATTGTTTGTTTCAGGTAAGACACTGCTGGAAGGGAATTCTAGTAGAATGGTAAGCTGGCAGAAAACAGTGTATTTTTTAAGCGCACTTTTAATTAAAGTAAGTAATACACAAATTGAAGCCTTTAACTGCTATTTATTAAAAAGCTTCCTCGGCCTTATTCGTTTGACGACGACGGGGAAAGCAATTAGAGTTGCAGTCGAGAGCCGAAAGCTCCATTGTCTTTGTCGACGTCTAACTCCCAAACGCAAATATTACTTTGTGTACAGAACTAATTAAGGGTCCACTAATTAATCTAATAATCTATTACAAGGGGTGATCCGAACACTTAATGGCTTGTTAAGGATCCTAGAAGTATTCTCAATCTGAACGAACCGGCGTTTGTGTTCTATCTGGAATTTTTCTGGTTTTTGAGCATTTTTTAAGGCAGTGCAAAATTACCAACAGTGTTGACTAGAACTTAAAATTTATTTTGCTCAATGTGCAAATGTAAATATAATCATCCTGTTCAGCCGTTTTGCTTCTATTTTGAAGAGGTTGAAAATCGAGGAAAATGTAATTCATCAAATGCAGTTCTCTGTCTGAAAGGGCATATTGCAGTTGACGAGATATTTTCAACTGTTCGTTTCAGATCAGCTTTTTTAAACCTGGATGGTTTTGTAAGTGTTTAACTGTTCATATTTTTACTTGCGCCCTCTTAGAGGTTAACAACTTATCAAGAAAGGAGCTTATTAGAAGTCGTCGACGAAAATGCTTGATTTCTCTGAATGCGTGAAAGCCTTGATACTGAACAATTTTCTAGTAACACTTTTTTAATTTCAAACAAGATTTTTATGCCAAAATATGCGCGCATTTTGTGGCAAACTGAAAAATTTTCAGTCGAAGAGAATTCTTACATACATAAACCACTCAGGTTTGTAGCAAGAATTATCACTGCATAAAAGAATCTCGGCAAAATGCTAATGATAGAAGAATTCCTATTTGGGCCGAAAAGTTGGGTTTTATATATGAGAGAACTTTTAAAAGACTCTATATCAGATAACGTCGACCCTTTCTTCTTGCCTCCGAATCTTTTCTGCCGAATATAATAGCGAGTTTCCGAAGCTAATTTTCTCCAAGCCCTTGGCTCCTAATGCCCAGCCATGATTTATGCGATTTTTCGCTATGTGTTTCACTTTTCATAAGCGTCACTTGTCAAGGCAGATAGTTTCTATGGCGAGAAAAAGGAAATATAATAAATTCCCGATCCGGCCAGAAGCCAGCGAGCTTCTTTTTCGGTTTGTGTGCACAGCACATCGATTTTTTTATTTAAGATAAAAATAAGAGAAGTTATATTTTATATCGATAAATTCGCAAAAGGGTGTCTGAAAACGTTCTGTTCTTATTGGTCGTAAATCATTTTTAAGCCGTCTGTATTTTATGTTTGTGCAGAACTGTGTGATCTAGATATTAAGATATTAAATACGGACGAATTCTAGGCGACTGTTCCAGTTTTCGGGAAGGGGGCTTTAAACGATTTATTCTTATTTAGTATCAATGTGGATTATTTGTGGAACAATACCATTAGGGCGCTGCTTGTGGAAAGTTGAAACCATCTTCTCCCCGACACTGAATCCAAAGAATGAAGCACAGAAATAGCGACAGAAGTGCGAATACAGTCCTAACATAGTAAAACGGCGGCCGCTATAAATTCAAGTAATCCAGCTGTGTTGTTTGCCCTCCCAATTCCAAAACGTTTCCAGCTACGTATGCATGTTTGCAAATCCGAAATTCTTGTAGTCGAGATGCACCGCATTGTGTTGGATATTAGATGTGGGAAATATTTATTTTTATTATTTCAATTTCTGCTTTATCTCATTGGCGGCTATAAAGAAACAACATTAATCTTGGTTCTTAGTTGTACAAAAGGGGAAAATCAATCAGCAGAGAAAGATAAAATCATTCTGATGAAAATATCGGCAAACCTCCCTCAAATGTGACTCTTAAGTTTGAAAGTGAACGACCGCTTTTAGATCGAAGTGCTGTGGCTATAGGAGTTATGATTCAATCTGAGTTTGATTATTCTCGAATAATCGACGACAAGCAATTTGAAAACAAAATGCCTCAAATTCAGCAAGATCATTTGATCCGAAATCCTCGAAGTTGCTATATGCAGCCCCTCGTAGTCGGCCAAATGAACAACATCCTTCAGAAGAAAATTTAACGAATGATTGACCAGCTTCAATTGGAGTTAATAGAAGGATACGTTGCAGGAAATTGGCATTTTTTTGATATTTATCGAGTTGAATGAAAGAAGAAAAATTTGAACTGATTTTCTAAAATCCCGCACTTATTGCTGAGAATGTTAAACAATTTTATCAATTTTAATTGAATTTCAATGGATTTTCTTTGCCATTTCCGTTAGTGCACATTGCATTAACTCTGCAAACTAATAAGGTGAAAAGAAAACTATAGTGAGATTAGCAGAACACTACATTGGTCCAGATCTCCATTAATTCTGAGCTAAGATGCAACATCGGTCCAGCCATTACTCAAATTACCTTCACTGCCTTGCAGCTAAAATTCCATTGTAGGTATCTACACATCCACTGACGTTCCGAACCAAATTGATCCAAGTTTCCGCTTTATCTGAACGTAGCGCAAATAGAAACGTTTAATCCTAAGATACAAATAATGCTGACAACTATTAATTGGGGTCCAGGCTAATATGGGCGACGTATTTCGATATTAATCGTTCTCCGCAGCTGAAGAACACGACCTGATAAGCTTGATGCATATTGTGCATGTTCCCTTGAAGGTTTTGCGAAAGTTTAGTCAAAAGTGGCCAAAGTCACTCATGTCATGCTGTGAACTAGACGAAGAATATTTGGAAAATTGCAAAAGAACTAGTTGGGAACGCATGAGGAATTAAACGTGTTGAAATATGATGAAAGTTTCAGTTCAGCTGCAACACGTGGCCGAATAAGGGCTCTACTCGGTAGGGCCCCTAATAAGGAAATGCTTCCAACTCAGCACTTTTTGCCACACGCGAAAGCCCTAGTGAATTTTTGCAGCCCACATATCCACAAAGTTAGAGCCAGGCTAAGTAATCTACAAGGAAGCTTATCTGGATACAAGAAAGCGCCGAAGAGTAATTTTGTATTTAGTTAGTTTTGGTTGATTTTATTCTTTTCCTGTTTTTATTAAGCTTGTTTTCACTTTTGGATGGACAGTTGGGGAATTAAGCAATCTGTTGCGTCTGTGATGGGATCCCTACAATAGACACGCATTTTTACATTTCTTTGCACTATGTTTGTGCCACTTCAGTTTTTTTACATTCAGTTTTTTCAGTAATTTTTCTTTATAAAAGAGAGTGTTTTGACTTGCTAATATTTAAGAAACGATTTCTAAGCCAGTTTTAAGGTGAAATTTTCATATGAATTCATAGTCGTAAACCTTCCAGGTGCAGAGTGGTAAAATTTACAGATTGTTTTTTGTATGAACTGTATTTAATTTTGGTACCCACCTTCAAAACATCAAGATGCACTTTCCAGTGGTGTCCGTATGGGTATTAAATTGGATATTTTTAAGAGAAAAAATTCATATGACTTCATGTAGCAAACGTTCCAGGTGCAGAGTGGTAAAGTTTCCAGATTTTTTTATAACGACTGTAAATTTGGTTCACGCCTTCAATGCATCAATATTACTTTTCTTTACAAACTTCTTTCTGGGTATTTCGCCTCAAAAATTTTTCTCTTTAAAAAAGACATTTCCTCACGTCTTTTATTACAGATTGATAAATAGTGCTCCTATTTCGCAATAAGAACGAATTATTTATCAAAAAGTAATCAAGAACTATCA
>NW_026018611.1:3637508-3639564 GCF_020466585.1 Dendroctonus ponderosae
ATGATTGGTGTTCTTTGAGTCTTTTGTCTAATGGTCTTGAGGTTTCTCCTATATAAAATTTATTGCATTCGCAAGGAATTTTATAAATTACATTTTTTCTATTTTCAATTATAGCATGAGGTTGTGTTACTGAAATGTTATTACTTTTCTGTTCCACACACAATTTTCGATTAAAAAAATAGAGATCATTTTACCTCATGCTCAAGTCGCTTAAAGCCTGATTGTGCGAAAATCGTTTGTGCGAGCAAAAATGTGTTCAAAAATAAATGAGAATGTTCAAAATACATTTTTCTCGCCAGAAAAGTCCTCAATTTAGGCCTTTTCGAACGAATTCCATTGTAAACACTGGCGGGTAAAAGCATGCCTATTAAGTGAAGGCTCAGTTTTTGTCTCAGAAGGTTGAGCAAGTGCTGATTTTCGAGCTTTCGAACCAGTATCGATGTGAATTTAATCCCGAGGTTGATTTTCCGACCGATTTCCGTTTGATGCATGATTTCAGCGATAAAATGGAGCAAGTGGAAGCAGATACTAATTAAAGACGATAGAGCAACAAGTCCATTCAAAGGATGTATGCAACTAACTACTGGCTAAAGTAATTGCTGTCAGGTTTGCGCTAGACCCATAAAATTTCGGAATCTCGTTAAATAAATCCGAAAATAATTAGCCATTCATTAAAGTCGTCTTATGCGTACACAATATCCTTCCGAGAAGCCATCAGATAATTAAAATTCGCCCGGCCACCCCTTTGCGATCTCGACATTACCAATGCTAATTAAAATGTATAACATAGCGCCTTCCTTAAATCAAAAAACGATTAATATTTCAGAAAGGATATAATCTATCCCGAAAGGAGCCCTGGAGGCGGATCCCGGGCAAGAATAACGGATAAGGAGAACGAACGTCTCGGGGCTTACCGTTGTTTCCAAAGCCAGAATGCGTCAGCTCTTCAAATTTTTTTTTCTGCACATTCTCTAAGCCTTTGCGCAAAAGTGTGCTTGGGTGAAATGTTTTAATTAAATCGGCCAGTCTTTATTAGGTACTCGAAAAGTTCCACTTGACCTACTGGCAAGCTACAAATAAGCACGTATTCAACACGTAATTCCGAGTTAATCGCGATTTTACAAACTACCCACTCACTTTCCCGGTATTATGCTCGGTTGCTTGTCTCACAGCCATATTAAAAGGCCTGAAAGTGCGGAACTTTGAAAGCCCTCACCGAAATTACACATAAGAGATCTCGTGTGCCTCGTCCATGAACGACGAGAACGCTATTCATGGAAAATGCGCAACATTTCATCCACAATAGACGCATTTAACGATACATTTTTTCATGCTGCTAAATGCTTTAGTTTGCTAATATTTGTTTTCTAAACCATCACAGAGTGAAAATATTAGAGTTTAATTCAAATTCCCCAACGCAACAAAGTTGAAGAACACTTCAATGGAAGGAATGATGGGGTATTTATAAGCTTGTAAGCAAAAAGTGCCTTCATTCTGATTAATTTAGTAAAATTTCAGTCAGTTGATAGCGAATCGCTCGAAAACCAGCTTTCAAAAATATACGACTTATTCAAATTAATGGCCCAAATTCCTTAATCATTGTTAACAAACGTGGTGTGATTAAATCGCTATTTCGAAGTTTCACTGCTGGCAAAAGTTTTTTCATCGCCGTTGTCAAGTGATTTAAAAGTTCTTCGACCCTGTTTTGAACGACTGAATATAGTAGCCGATTTTTTTAATGAATTTTGTAACTGCCTCCTTGAACGACTGGCGTGTGTGGGGGAACAACAAGTTATGAAAAATAAATAAGTATCTCAATAAATAATCGTCGGTACACAAGAAGGTGAAAAGTTGGAGCCCACTGAATTCAAGCATTTTCTTTTTTTTCCGCATTCAAAAAACTTCGAATCGTTTGATTCGTTTGAAAAATAGGTCTAGAATATATAAAAAATCCTAACTTTTGGACATCATTTCACTATAGATCTGCGAATTTGTAACATTCGTTACATTAACCTAGATATTCTTTTTCTAGAATGTACCTAATGTATAGTTTGTT
>NW_026018611.1:3640563-3645031 GCF_020466585.1 Dendroctonus ponderosae
AGATACGCATTGTACTACATAAACCTCAAATAAGGCCATTAAGTCGCATACATATCTCTAAAGTGGCTGATTTGCACTAAAGTACCGATGCTGCCAGTATGTTGATGGACCATTTTCCCCGTCTTTCAGCGTATAAATGTAAGGACATAAAAACGATATAAAGCATGAAAATTCTCTTAAAAGCGACACAAGCAAAAAATGGTAAATAATGATGAAAATATGGAAAGTAAATGATAATAGCCAGAGACTGTGAAAAAGAAAAATAGCTCGACGCTTAAAGACTACTTTGGCCGGAGATTATAAATAAGAAAAGAAATTTGACCTTTAGACTGTAAGTAGTTTGTTGTACGTCAGTTTGCCGTTCGGGGGTGTAAAAAATGCCCTCGATTACCCCGACTAACTTCCGGTCTATTTATCAAAAATATTTATTTTACGAGTGTTTCCTCCTTTGCTTTGGCCCTGTTCTCTTTTATTACGCGAAGAGCAATGGTTTGAAAGGAAGTCGTTTCTTACTTTTTTTTGAAATATTTGAAAAGTTTTAAATCACGCCGCCCTATTCAAAGAGTATCCGATAACAGAAATATGGAAATCGGGTCTTAGATGCACCATTAATGGAAACTCTGGATTCGGACAGGTAGAAGTCATTTATTTTCCTAGCGAAACGTGTCTGCCTATTATTATTTTTCTTTTACGGCTGCCTGTCAAACATAAACCCACGTATAATGTCACTACATGATTTCGTTCCGTCGGTTTGTTAAGATATTATATTTCATATCGGAGATATTAGTTTGATTTGATTTGATTCTGTTGGAAGCCGTCGCTTACTTTGACAACTACTAATGGATATCGGGTTTAATAACCGCTTTTCGAACATCCATTAAAGGTGGCAGTGTCTTCGGGAGTATTTTGATTTGGTTTTGCCCTGATCTCTTCTAAAATAAAAGCTGTCGTTCGTCGAAAGCTATTAAAAGATTCCATCGATAAATAAAATCTAATTCAATCCTTTCGAAACCACCGAGACGTTTACCGGCACTTAAAGTGGTCATGAAAAATGAACAAATCGGAATTTAACGTCAACTTTGCGGTTTATTTACGGATTTTCGTGCGGTTTAGCCCCGATTTCTTATTGGATGAATCGCGGCAGCGAGAGACTTTATCGACGAACTTTGATCGGAAAATACCAAACAACCACACATTGTTTAACCGATATCAAACATTATTGCATTCAGTTTCGTTTCTTTTCATTACATCTGACTTGAATGGGTGTGATGCCTTGGCAATACACGAATGTTTTACAAAGGTATTTGTATTTTTTAAATTTAAGATTAGTCTTGTAGTTTTAAGTGTTTTGATTTATATTTTCAACTCTATGAAACTTGGAGATTTTTCGTCGTCCTTTATTGTCCTTTTTGTTATACGGTTTACAGAAAATTTGTCACATGAAAAGTTATTTCCGCGTAAAAAACTGCTTTATAATGATCTAATATTTCTTTGTCTTTTCATAAATTTCACATTAAAAGTGTTTTTAAGTGTTTACAGTTATTACACTCTCGTTTGACTCATTTTTCGAAAATTTTCTTTTCAGTCGTATTTTATTATGTAAATCTAGAAATATTCATTTTTCGTCTGAAACTGTTTTCTTTATAATTTTCGTTTTTTAATTCTTCATTTGGCTCAGCTAATTCGTCCATTTGTTTTGCTTCTATGTTCTTCTGTGCTTAATGCTCTAAGCTACTTGTTACCATTTTGCCTTCTAGGGACTTTCAATATTTTCTTTTCAACGTAGGTTATTTGTTTTGTTAAGAAACAGCTGCTGGATTCTAGTATTACCTTGTTTTTAGTTTCTTTGATTTTATAGCTTTTGTTCTTACTATTAACTTTTCATTTTCAAGTCTACTTCTGCCAATTTTTGTTGTTACTTTTCTGTTGAGCTTTCTATTCTATTTTTGTTATTGCAAATGTTATTAAGTGCTTCAAACAAAGGTCTAGCTTCGCATTCATTGTTATTTTTTGCTCTGTTTTCCATCCGAAATTGCCTTTATGAATAAAATTTAACCAATCTCAAAGTTCTTTCTTTCAGTTCACAGTGCGCTCTCTGGAATGCCTAGTAAATGCAAACTTAATTTGAGAAAATTTTGACACCGAATTTATTTTTCGAATTCTTGTCCTTTTCCTGTTGAGCTTTTAATGTCCCGATTTCCAGCAATTAAACCTTGTTTCATATTATTTATCTCTAGTCTTGTTCCTTTCCTTTAACAAGTCTTTATGTGCTTTCGGCCTGCGTTCGTTCTGAGTAGTTTGTATTGTATGCATATTTATAAATTTTCGTTTATACACTGGGATTTCGAGCTTTCATTTTTCAGAATTAATTTCTTTGATTTCGTCAAGGCTCATTTGCGGTTTTGTCTTAGTCTTTGCGAAGCGTTAAAAGTTGGTGGACAAATACCAGCATGGCAAAGCATATAAATGCTCATCAGTATAAAGTTTGGAGCAGTTATACCTGAAGATGCAAGTCTCTTTTGTTGTCGAAACGTGAAGGAAAAATTCCATCTTTCCCCGATAAAATCTGACGCAGTTTAGGGATCAGGAAGAAATTTTTTTTTATATAATCATGGCCCAACACAGGAGTTTCAGGTCCATTTTAAAAATGATTTATCTACAATCGTTATCATCGATCCAAAGTAAATTCAGTTTTTTGTGCAAAATATGCAAATACCACGGGGTTTTCTCTTCTCGACTACATCGATACATGTAATCTATGTGAGGGCTTAAACGAACATTTGTTATCTACGCTATGGGCCATGAACGAAAATACCGTTAGGCAAGTAGGCGGTAGATCATTTTTGGCCGATTCTCCCGTAAAACTGTTCAGTATTCGAATCCGAATATAATTAAACTAACAATCCCTACAAGCGTCGGGACATTTTGCAATAAATTTCGGCCCTAAGATGTGTAGAGCGTCGCCAGGCGTCGGTTGAAGGTGACGCTAAAACACCTGATCCAACAAGATGCGGTCCCATCTGTGAAATATCAGTCCCCGGTTGGTAATTTTAAGTGGATTTGTTCCGGTAATGAAGTAGGAAAATAAATCTGGAAAAAAATAAATTGTACGTTTTACTCGGAGAAGGTGCCTGTTTATTTTCGATGGGCTTATGTTGGAAAAGCCACGATTATGGGAGAATTATTGGCTTCCTTAACACAGGCACAGCTGCTCGTCTAAATTATGGCGAATTAATTTGCTTAACCGGTGTCTAGTAGGAAAGCATTCCACTTTTATCAATTAAATGGGCATTTTTCACAGATGGGATTCAAATATCTGAAAACTACTTCAATTTCCAAGAGAAATTGAGGAAGTTAGTTAGGAAAGAGAAGAGTGGTTAACATTGATTGAAACTGCCTGCGAAAACCTCACTCTTTTGATATAAACTAGGTAAAAGAAAGAGAATAGCACTAGGGTACTAAAATGAATGAGAAATTGAATAATTTTAATAGCAACCGAAACAATTTCCAAGCAAAACTGTCGCTATTTGCTGACGAAATTCCCTAATCAATGCATTTTAATTAAATGAGCAAATTTTATTTACTTCAGTGAACCGAAGCCATTCAATGCCCTGGAAAGGTACTCTTTATTAGTCAAATTAAACAGCGAAAGAATAACAGGCAACTAATTAAATGAAAAACTGTATACAGGGTTGTTTTTTTCACAACACTGCTTATACAAAATAAATTATTAATTGCTGATTATTTTTGCAAGTTCCTTCAGCCATGAGACTGATAATAAGCTAAGAGATAATTATTCTTCATTACAACTTTCAAAGGGAATTGATATTAAATTTTTGAGAGTACCGCGGCAACGCCAGTTAGCTTCTTCACGTTTAAGAACTTTTATGTTTAATACAACCTGCCACTAAAACTAGACGAATTGAAAGCTGAAACAGAAATAAAGCTCTAAGACCAGTCAATTTTCAGTTTAAATGAATGTTACAATATTTATTTCCCATATTCCGAGTCGAAGAAACATCGTTATACATATTTAACAATCCATATATGTTTCGTTCACTGTAATAAAGTAGGTTTCGGTTCTGTGACGCGAAAAATGAACTGATAGCAGTTCGATCAGAGCGGAAACAGATGGGCTTTTCCAGTTTTCCTTTCCAGGCCGCATATAAAGGCACTGCCGGATGTTAGAAAATTATGCCTCAATAACAAGACGACTTCTGGCCCGTGGCCTTTTCCAGGAAATTGCAACGAACATTTCGGAATGCGATATAACATTTTGTATGAAACAATATATTCACGATTGATGGACATCATTTCAATAAGCCGACCGATTTTCAGTTGATTTTTTTTCTTGTCCAAGAAAGTTTTGTAGGCGCTTCATCGGATTAATAATTTGAGTATAGAGCCTCACTGATATGAAGTGTCCCCTGCAGGTTTTTCTTTATTTATCATTTTATTTACTTCAAAA
>NW_026018611.1:3646030-3650681 GCF_020466585.1 Dendroctonus ponderosae
GTGTCGCAGGATACCCTCTAGGTGATAGTTCTTGATTACTTTTTGATAAATAATTCGTTCTTATTGCGAAATAGGCGCACTATTTATCAATCTGTGATAAAAGACGTGAGGAAATTCTGTCTTTTTTAAAGACAAAAATTTTTGAGGCGAAATACCCAAAAAGAAGTTTGAAGTAATTTATCGAAATTTTAAAAGTCGACACTTGCTAGCTAACCGTTGAAAAACTTATTTAAGCTTCCAGACAGCTATTACAGTGTGCTCTTCAAAACTGAACATGTGTATCAATGTCGATCACGCATAGACTTTTCCTTTCTTGGAGGGGCTTTAACTCGTTCAATTCTTAGACATAATAGACTGAATTTGCAGTTGCAAGCAAATCGAAGTGAAACTTGCCCTAACTAAACTGCTCACATGATAGCAAAGGCATAAGCAGCGGTTGAGAATCTTTTGCGTTTGATTGAAACAAGCACTAACACCAGGCATGGAGGTGGAGAACTTCTTTGATTGCAGACTTTTTCAGTTTGAGATCAGCAACGAGAGTTTTAAACCTCACAAGCAGTAATAGTTTGAAGGAGGCGGGCATCTCTTGCGACAACCAAAACTTTTATGTCTTAAGATCAAATTTGGTCCAGACTTTCTTGTCAAACAATGGAAACTGTTGTTGTGAATGAGGCCATGTACATTTTTTGCGTGTGTGTGAATTTAAGTGTTCTTCTGATTGGAGGTTTGTGAACAGGTTGTGGGCAAGTCTTTCCAAATGGTGTTAAAAAACTCGCCTTTTATTCTATTAGAGTATTTAAATATTCTAATTCTGTTTTAAAAACAATAATGATCTCCTGGTTTTAAGTTCCATTAACGCAAATAATTTTGCATCACCTCGACTGTTTAATTTCTGGAGTAGTATTCGAATCAATTACGGAAATATTGCATTAGAATTATCTTTCGCTGTCAGAAAGGAGCCCCCATCCGCAAGCCCTAAGCCGTTCGGTACACGAGTTTTATTGACAATTATACTAATATAAGGTCGTCGTTTCCTCAAGTAAAAGCATAAGCCCCCGGCTTTTCATCGCCGGAGATTTTCTTCGAACGCACTTTGTCTTATTGCTCGCTTTCTGAATGCCGTTCCAAACGTCTGGGGCTTTTCAGTTATTATGTTGTTTGCTTACTTAAAAGGCAAATTAGTTTTGAGAATATGCAGAATCCGGGGAAATTGAGAGCAGGATACGAGTCCTTCGGGGCGAAGTGATTTTTCAACGACGATTATTTGCTGCTCAAACCGTTGAAAGGATTCGCTAAGTGCATATGGATTTTTGCAATTAGCCAAAAGACAAATCCTTTCATACCTACACTAAAAATTGCTTAAAGAATCAGCTAAAAATTGTCCAGTTTTCTATAGGCAAAGGATGAAATTTGCATGTTTAGCTGCTTCAGCTTTTGGATGACTGCATATCTCGTGGTATTTAGTAACGGGTTTTTCCCCAACTGCTGGAAAACATTAATTATAAATGTACTGGAATATTTACAAAAGGGCCAAAAGTCCCATGGACAAATTAGCCGAAGAGTGGTAATCTGTTTCGCATTGGGTCGAACATCGTAATCTAGCGTCTGTATTCCGACCGATACCGACAAACTCATAAATATGAATCTCAACTCATCGTGTATACATAATTAATCAAGCAGGTCCAATAAAGCGATAGAGGGCCTTTCAAGTCCACCAGTATGACGGATATACGAATTCCCTGAAGGAATTCCCACAGGACATTAGCGGGAATGTTTATATGCGGATGAAGCTGCTATTTGCGCAAAACAAGTAATATATATTTCGGGTTTGGTTTGACCACGGAAAACGTAAGTCGATAGCAATAGTTTTTAATTGGGTTCAATTGGAGGTGTTGATCTGGAGGACCATTTAATTACGAAAAAACTACTTTACCCACATATTAACAGTGTCTAATCTTTTGTCCTGCCCTGTTTAGGTCTCTTAGATGCAAGATTTATGTCAACCGCTTTTTAACCATTAGTTTAAATATTTACAGTATACATTATGTATACAATTTACTAGTATTTTCACTTCATACCCAGCTGCCGGTTTATCACCTTATCACTGAAAACTTGGCAAAATTGAGTTGAAAACATCCATTGTAATCAATGGAAACTCATGTTGTGCAGTGAAGTTAAGATGCCAAGGTGAGCAACTGTGATCAAACTCTTTGAATTTTAATTGGTTTGGAAACTCCACTCAATTTTAGATTTGCTTTTAGGTTTTGTCGGTTATTTTTGTTGATTTAAACGAGAAACCGGAAATTTCATTTTAAGAGAGAATTGTTTGCAAATTTCTGGTTTTTGTACGAAGACTTTTGCCAAGGTTTTAGAAATTTATTGCGTCATTTCTCCGCGACATTTTTTTCTCAATTTTTCTTTAAATCTCTATAGTCGGCATTTCGATATGTGAGAGTCAAGAGCAAGAAATTTGCACCGAAACCTCAGCTTTAGAAATGAGAACAGTTCTATCAAAAAGCGCACATTTGGTATTATTTATTTATCTAAATTCTTGATATATAATTTGAATTCTTTATTATAGTGATGTTCTTTTGTAGCTCAAAATGTTACGGGTTTATCAAACAAGAACGAGCTGAAGGGTTTGTTTAGTGGAGAAACCAATTGCACTAAATAGTTCTATTTTTCGACACAGTCAATATCAGACGAATTCAAAATATTTAGCAAAATCCGAACGTTTTTAATTAAGAAAATGCTATCTGTTTGAATATTTTGTAAATGTTCAACTGTAGGCTAAACTTTAATAGAGAAAAGTGCATCTATCAAACTTGGGAATAATTCACAATTTTTTGCAAACTTCTTTTAAAATGGGATTTTATAAACTTGCTTGTTTTCCCAATTATGTGTATGTTTTTTCAATTTAAATTCGCATTAGTTATCAAGGTTTGAACAACTTTAGAACTAACCATTTTTCGCAATTTTTTGAAATACGTGATTTAATGGGGTGTCAACTTATGAGGAAACACCATGTACTCTCACACTTTCAGACAAATGAATCTACTTTTTACACCCTCTATTATGGCAAAAATAGCGATTTCCCAGTCCCCAGATGTTTAACCGTTCTTCAGTCATTCACAACATATTTTTTATATCCCCCGATATCGTTGGTTTGATTGTCCAGAAAAAAATCTGAAAATGGCAAAAAGGCGCGGTCCCAAAACATCCCCCAAGGAGCCATGGCGGACACCAAGCTTGCCACTTTTTGGCCCCATCTTCCCCCGATAGGTTTGACCAAGCTGAACCCCATGGGAAAACCTTTTTGATCTCCCGATCTGTATACATATCAGTCATATTTGTGGTTGTCTGCGGGCTATAATGGGAAGTGAATAAAATATTTATAACCCCGGATAGGAGCCGCAGAAATCGCTTTTCTGAATATAAATTGCCGAATATTGGTCCCAGTCTTTGTTTGTTAGGGATGGCTTTGATTTGGGCGAATCTAATCGGGTTTGGAGAAAATTTCCAGATATTAGAACATAAGCTGGCTTGCATCGGACGGGTTTCCTGTCTCCTGGCTGCAATCTATTGGATTATTCGCCATGAAAACCAAGGCAATAAAATACTAAACATTGCAGATTCTGTTAGCGGGTTCAATGGAAAACTGGGAAGGCGAGTGGCAAAGGAGCGCTCAAACTGGCTCACGTGCACGAATAAAACCAAGAACAGACATTTTAATTAAATTTCCGTTTTTCTCGCCTTTCATAGCGCCACTCTGCCACCGACTAATATTTTTAGTTAATTTAAATGTTAAAGAGGCTCTCAAACTAAACCTCTTCCCCATACCCAACTCATTGTTCTGAAATTCAGTGCTGTCTCGGCTTTCGACAAACAACTCAATTCAGCTCACTTTTCAATTTTTCTGAGAAATTCTTCGAGTAGGTAACATGGTGTTATTTTATTCATTTGTTCTTTTTGTTAACTGCTTATTTTTGTTTGGTTATTTCTATAGCTTAAAAAAAATTGACAACAGTTTTGTTTGTTATGGCATTGACTTGCAGATGCCTAAGCAAGGGAAGTCTAGAAGAAGTTTGGTTCGGTCATTTTTTAGGCAAGTGCGTGACCGTTCAGCAAAGTGCAGTTTTTGTTCCCGAGAAGTTTAGTTTTTTAGATAAGTTCTATATTGTTGAGGCGGATTCATTTTTTACAAACTTCTTTTTGGGTATTTCGCCTCAAAAATGTTTGTCTTTAAGAAAGACAGAATTTCCTCACGTCTTTTATTACAGATTGATAAATAGTGCTCCTATTTCGCAATAAGAACGAATTATTTATCAAAAAGTAATCAAGAACTATCACCTAGAGGGTATCTTGCGACACACTTAGGCTCAAGCTGTAAGAGAAAATTAGTAGAGAAATTAATTTGAAAAATTACCTTGACGTTTCGATAGCTATTTTCTGCTATCGTTAATAAAAGAACCTAAATGAACCTAAAAAAGAGTAAGTTAATAAATTGTGTAACAATAGTAGAATAATATAATATATGAAAATTCGCTGATAATTCGTCTGTGCAAATTGTCAGTTATGTGACTTTGACTTAATCCCATTGTTTAAATTAATAAAGGTAATGTTAATTAATAATTTTGGTGTAAATTTAATT
>NW_026018611.1:3651680-3653678 GCF_020466585.1 Dendroctonus ponderosae
CAACAGGAACGTTAGTGAATAGACTAACAACATCAAAACTTACTAGAATATGGTTTGTATTTATGTCTATGTCTGATAATTTTTGTAAAAAATGTTCAGAATTTGTAATATAGGAAGTTGTGTTATTTATTAGGGGATTTAAAATGTTTAAAAGATATTTGGCTAAAGTATGTGTAGGTGAATTTATACTACTAACTATTGGTCGTAAAGGAATATTGACTTTATGAATTTTTGGAACTCCGTAAAAATGTGGTGTTTTACTATTGTGTGGTGTTAATTTTGATCTAACGCAATCTGTGAATTCATGTTTAAATTTTTTAAAGTGTTATAAATTTGTCTTTCAAAACGTTCTGTTGGATTTTTGTTTAATTTTGAATAACTTTTGTCATTTAAAAGTTCATTAATTTTTTGATCATAGATATTATAATCCATAATGACGGTCGCTTTACCTTTATCAGCAGGCAAATTTTTTTTTAAAGAAAAATTTTTGAGACAAAATACCCAAAAAGAAGTTTGTAAAAAAGTTTAGTGTTTGTTTCCCGCAGGAAAATCCAAATTTGTCTTGACGGATAATTTAGTAGAAAGACTGGAAACAAGATTTCAAAATATTGAAAGTAACGGAATGTTTTCGGGATCAACGGTTTTAGATCCGCGATTCAATGAAGATGGATGTTCAAACCCTGAAAATTTGGACATTGGAAAAAACATATAATCAATTCTTAGGTGAATAGACTTTTTTCCAATTGAAACAGTTTTGTTTTGCAAAAAAGAACACACTAGACAGTCCAAAAGATAATTTCTACAATTATTTTCCACTAGTCCTGTTTCCATTCTATTCCATCTTGGTCGTCGTGCGCTCTGATGTAATTCTATCTGTTTAACCGGTATTTTTCATTCGTTCCTGCCAAGTCCGCCGCCTCAATTTAAATAAGACGCAGCTGGAAGTGCAGAATAGTAAGTGCCGGCTTAATTGTTGGAAAAACAGTATATCGAAGTTCCCTCTCGCCGACTTTGCCTCCTCCCGTTCGTTCTTTATCTATCCATCTGTAGTTTCTCTTTAATCTCCAGAGACATTGAGCTTTAATTAACGGAACGCTTGTAAAACTAGCAGAGGATTTTTTTTTGGTTTTTATTACTTCATTGCAACAACTTCCAGATGAGGGAGTAAGTGGCTCTTTATGTTTCCGATTCTTCAGTTACAGTTTTGAAATTTTAGCTGGTTTTCATGGGTTTTTTGCAGGTTTCGTCAGTTTGCATTTGTATGTAATCGATGGGGAGTTTTTCTCGGTAAAAACCAGACGAAGCAAAGTTCCCTATTGGCATTCAAGTTAAGTCGATGCAATCGCTCAACTACAAGCACACTATTATTTTGGTCAGTTTACAAGTCGCCCGACAAAATCTCTTTCATTTCTCTGTTTGACGACGATTTTAGCGACTTTCCAGCTTATTCTGGGCACGTTACGACTATTATCCTTCACGAATGCTTCCACCATGTAGACTAGACCGGATCCCCCAGCTTTTTAATCGGTCGTTGCATAAACAGCGTGGCGGAAACCGAACATTTGCCGAAATAGGCTTAGCTAATTAGGCTTCGTGTAAATGCAAATCGGGGACTGTTGCATTAGCACGAGCCAATTAATGCCACCTTCCCAGCAGCGAATGGAGCATCTGGGGGGAATGCATTGATGCATATTGCCCAACATTAGAAAGCTATCAGCGTTTTGCGCTTGATACGGTTTTAACATTGCCTTTATTTATTTTTCATTTTTTATCGAAATTTAGGGTCAATATTTCTTTCAGTTTGTAGTCATAGACTCGCTTCAAATCCCTCTCGGTGCAGGCAGCTTATCATAACAAATTTGGTGAATTTATATGAAACTAGCTGACCCGGCAAACGTTGTATTTAAGTTCTATATTGTTGAGGCGGATTCATTTTTTACAAACTTCTTTTTGGGTATTTCGCCTCAAAAATTTTTGTCTTTAAAAAAGACAGAATTT
>NW_026018611.1:3653778-3655591 GCF_020466585.1 Dendroctonus ponderosae
AGGTGATGCACGCAAGTGACTTTGTGACGTTTTTCCTTGAGAGCCTCCAAAATTTCTTGGTTGTTTTCAGCAAACCTTTGCCTTCAAAATACCACAGAACGAGATATCATTCGGGTTTGCATCCGCATAATGTGCCATCCATTCTTCCGAAGAAATGAAGCCTGGAACGTTGATTTTTAACTATTCTTGCTTGATTGGTGTGCTTTGTGGGACGGGGCTGAGTCTTGTTGAAATTTCCAGCTGTTCCGACCGAAATGTTTCTTTGCCCAACGCTTCAATACACCTTCTAAATCCCTTTTACTATTTATTGTCCCATTAACTTTGAGTCCAGGATCCAAAATCATGAGCGAGAACGGCCATCGACCGCACCACCAAATACGATGCCATAATTCTTTGAAGATGCGCTGTCTTTTCTTCAATTGTATAGCATTTAGGTTAATCATTGTTTTCGTTTAGAAATAGGCATCGATTTTTATACCTTTTCTACATTTTTACCTTCAAATATATTGCCTTTTCTTCCCAAGTTTCTCCACGTCTCCTTCTCTTTTCTCCTTATTACTATTAAATTCTCAGTGCTCAATTTGACTCTCGGAGTTTGCAATTTTTATTTGGTTTGTTCGAAACCCTCTTGTTCTTCAAAGTTGTCATCTCCATCGTTTTCATCTTTTTCGCCTGATAAATCATGTGGGTAATTTTCTTCTAAACTGCATCTAATGAATGCTTCAGAGCGATTGAGACTTAAATCCCAACCAACCAAGTTCCATCCGACTAATCAAGAGGTTGTGCTGAGTCAATTTTGGGCAAATTTTATTTATAACACGCAATTGAAGCTATCAATACCTAAACCACTTACTTAATAACGCGAAGCTCCTCTAACTGGAAAAAATACATATATCTGGCCGAGTAATGTATCGGTGTGTCGCCAGAGCAATCGATCCCAGCAAATCGCCTCAATCCAAAATCCTTTTTCGCTGATTGGCGAAGTGTTTAATATTCGAAAAAGGTGTGAAGTAGAACAAAATCAATTTGAAAATGGGGCTCGGTCGCTCGTTTAAAAGGTGGGGTGCGTAAATTGTCAATTATTCTAAGTTACCTCCACTTCGAGAGGAGATGTCACTCTATCTGGGCGGGCAGTATATCTGTATTTAGAGTGTCGACGAGATTTAGCTTAGCAGGAAATTAGGCGATTTGTTTGAATTGTACGGCGAAAATTTTAAAACCATACGACAACGCAACTTGCAAGCAAATTAAATTGCGGCTGATCACAATTGATGGCCAGAGGAAAACGAGTTTTTTGGCTTTCACATAACTCTTGATAGTATGACACGCATCTTATTTTTCCTGGGGAGCAGAAATGAATGCTACTTTGAAATTGACCCATATTTGAGCACAATCAAAGGCGATAAAACTGCAACTAATCTCGTTTCGGACTATTAGCCCTTAATAAGTGACTGAGGGAAATATACGAACCATTGTTGCCAACTTTACTGCTCACTTTACGACCGCATAAATGTCCTGGCGCAAATTAAGACTCTCGAGGTATTTGATGTTTTATTGCCACGAAGCATGCAATAAATTCCTCGCGGTTATTCCTATTTAATCGGGTTCTATTAATGGTAGTTTTATCTCCACCCTAAATTGGTCCATTGGTTCTCTTGGAGCTTCCAGCTGTCAATAGAAAAGGTTTTTGCGATAACATTTCACCATGGCAAAAGACTGGATTCCACACGAAATTTTCCTTGCGCAATTTCGAATGCCCCGATTTATTGCACACTAAATTGGGCCAATTACTGAAGGTCACCACATATGGGCG
>NW_026018611.1:3655691-3657464 GCF_020466585.1 Dendroctonus ponderosae
AACTGACAATTTGCACAGACGAATTATCAGAGCGAATTTTCATATACTGTATTATCCTACTATTGTTACACAATTTATTAACATACTTTTTTTTAGGTTCATTTAGGTTCTTTTGATAACGATAGCAGAAAATAGCTATCGAAACGTCAAGGTAATTTTTCAAATTAATTTCTCTACTAATTGGAATTTTCTCTTACAGCTTGAGCCTAAGTGTGTCGCAGGATACCCTCTAGGTGATAGTTCTTAATTACTTTTTGATAAATAATTCGTTCTTATTGCGAAATAGGAGCACTATTTATCAATCTGTAATAAAAGACGTGAGGAAATTCTGTCTTTTATAAAGCCAAAAATTTTTGAGGCGAAATACCCAAAAAGAAGTTTGTAAAAAATACAGCTGATGTTTCGCAGATGACTAAACCGTTGTAGTTCAAGATAAGCACTGCAGAGCTAGTAAATGGTTTGCGGATAATAACCCAAACTAACCCAAACATCGCTTTAAACTCAGTTCTCTGGTTCAGAAACACCTGTTATGAAAAAAGCCGTATTCTTCACCATTATAAAAGCGGAAGAAGTTGCTGATGATGAGCAATTCGAAGATCTAGAAACAGTCGATGTTAAAACTGGCCCCAGGTTGCAACAAGCCAATAAGGAAAACAATGTTCGTAGGGACGCCAAAAGTCCACGATATTATTTCCCACATGATCCACTTGACTACACAAAACATGTAAAAGAAAACCATTCTTCAGCGGAATTGATAGTTTTGATAAAGAACTAGCGATTAAGGTCGAAATGTTTTCAGCCCATAGTAGGGCCAAGAAATGAAAAGAAACGACCCTTTCCGATAGAAAGACTAATTTCTTTATTGTTCCTCGATGGTGAACGATTTCATATGTTCCCATTCGTCCTCGAGCCGTAATATTAAATGTAATCCTCCGGTTTCGGGCGAAATCTACCCTGAAATATCCATCGCTGACCTCAAACCTTGTTCAAGGCGGATTTAGAGCCGCATGAGAGCAAGAAAGTCTACAAATGTTCCATTATTTTCGCTTTCAACGTTTCCAATATACCCAAACCGCTATTTTTTTCAATTTCGACCGAACGGTATTTACATTCGCGTCACGTTTGACACAAGAAAATAGCGCGTCCGGGACGCCTTTTGCGTCGTCTTGTTTGTCCCGAGTACACATGCCATCGAGGTGCGGTTGGTTTAACTCAGAGACGTACGTGTGGGGCTGGGCTGTATTTTGTTAGAAAACTCGCCCTCTTTATCAGTGCGTCTATTCGACTAAAATCATGTTTATTAAACCTCATCTGCCCATTTGCATGCCATTCAATTAATTTAACGGATATATTTATATGAATACATCGAAAGCCACATACTATAAATGCAGACTAGGCCTGCAACATGGAAATAGCTGTTTTATTAAAAGTGAATGAGAATTGTTCGGAATTGTTGCGCTTTCAGTGAATTTATACGAATTTATACGCAAATTCTCCATCGATTGCTTTATTACCTCTAGGTATGTTTTAATTTTTTTAAACATCGATTATGAAATAAAAACGTTTCAGGTTGGTCAATTTCAACATCCACTTTACAAACGCGGGGGATAAATAATTTTTCAAGTTGGAGTAATTTGTAGATAAGTTCTATATTGTTGAAGCGGATTCATTTTTTTACAACTTCTTTTTGGGTATTTTGCCTCAAAAATTTTTGTCTTTAAAAAAGACAGAATTTCCTCACGTCTTTTATTACAGATTGATAAATAGTGCTCC
>NW_026018611.1:3657564-3658837 GCF_020466585.1 Dendroctonus ponderosae
TTTTGATAAATAATTCGTTCTTATTGCGAAATAGGAGCACTATTTATCAATCTATAATAAAAGACCTGAGGAAATTCTGTCTTTTTAAAAGATAAAAATTTTTGAGGCGAAATACCCAAAAAGAAGCTTGTAAAAAAATGAATCCGCCTCAACAATATAGAACTTATCATCAGCTGTATAATGTATAATCCTCCGATTGCTACTCCCATTTGTGAGCATTTTTTCGAAATTTTCATACGAGCAAGTTGGTGCTGGTTGGAAGCAACATTGCTGTCAACTATTTTGACATTGGAAAAGGAAAAGGAAAATAATTCGTTCTTATTGCGAAATAGGAGCACTATTTATCAATCTGTAATAAAAGACGTGAGGAAATTCTGTCTTTTTTAAAGACAAAAATTTTTGAGGCAAAATACCCAAAAAGAAGTTGTAAAAAAATGAATCCGCTTCAACAATATAGAACTTATCTACAAATTACTCCAACTTGAAAAATTATTTATCCCCCGCGTTTGTAAAGTGGATGTTGAAATTGACCAACCTGAAACGTTTTTATTTCATAATCGATGTTTAAAAAAATTAAAACATACCTAGAGGTAATAAAGCAATCGATGGAGAATTTGCGTATAAATTCGTATAAATTCACTGAAAGCGCAACAATTCCGAACAATTCTCATTCACTTTTAATAAAACAGCTATTTCCATGTTGCAGGCCTAGTCTGCATTTATAGTATGTGGCTTTCGATGTATTCATATAAATATATCCGTTAAATTAATTGAATGGCATGCAAATGGGCAGATGAGGTTTAATAAACATGATTTTAGTCGAATAGACGCACTGATAAAGAGGGCGAGTTTTCTAACAAAATACAGCCCAGCCCCACACGTACGTCTCTGAGTTAAACCAACCGCACCTCGATGGCATGTGTACTCGGGACAAACAAGACGACGCAAAAGGCGTCCCGGACGCGCTATTTTCTTGTGTCAAACGTGACGCGAATGTAAATACCGTTCGGTCGAAATTGAAAAAAATAGCGGTTTGGGTATATTGGAAACGTTGAAAGCGAAAATAATGGAACATTTGTAGACTTTCTTGCTCTCATGCGGCTCTAAATCCGCCTTGAACAAGGTTTGAGGTCAGCGATGGATATTTCAGGGTAGATTTCGCCCGAAACCGGAGGATTACATTTAATATTACGGCTCGAGGACGAATGGGAACATATGAAATCGTTCACCATCGAGGAACAATAAAGAAATTAGTCTTTCTATCGGAAAGGGT
>NW_026018611.1:3658937-3660097 GCF_020466585.1 Dendroctonus ponderosae
ACGAATTATTTATCAAAAAGTAATCAAGAACTATCACCTAGAGGGTATCCTGCGACACACTTAGACTCAAGCTGTAAGAGAAAATTCCAATTAGTGGAGAAATTAATTTGAAAAATTACCTTGACGTTTCGATATTTATTTTCTGCTATCGTTATCAAAAGAACCTAAATGAACCTAAAAAGAGTATGTTAATAAATTGTGTAACAATAGTATGATAATACAGTATATGAAAATTCGCTTTGATAATTCGTCTGTGCAAATTTAATTTAGGTGTATGGTTTTTAATTAAAATTATTAATTAATTATTAATTAAATTTCTTATCAAAATTAACACCACACAATAGTAAAACACCACATTTTTACGGAGTTCCAAAAATTCCTAAAGTTAATATTCCTTTACGACCAATAGTTTATAGTATAAATTCACCTACACATCCCTTAGCCAAATATCTTTTAAATATTTTAAATCCTCTAATAAATAACACAACTTCCTATATTAAAAATTCTGAACATTCTTTACAAAAATTATCAGACATAGACAAAAATTCAAACCATATTCTAGTAAGTTTTGATGTTGTTAGTCTATTCACTGACGTTCCTGTTGATAAAACTTTAAATATCATCAAACAAAAATTAGAAAATGACACCAACCTTAAAGAACGCACACAACTAAGCATTAACACCATTATTGAACTTTTAACAATATGTGTAAAGTCAACTTACTTTCAATACAATGACAATTTTTATCAACAAAATTTTGGAATGGCTATGGGGTCACCACTATTCCCATTTTTTAGTAATTTATTTATGGAAAATTTTGAATCAACTTTCATTAATAATTACAAATTTAAACCAATAATTTGGTGGCGTTATATTGATGACGTATTCTCCATTTACAGTTATGGCGAACAAAAATTTGATGAATTTTTATCTTATCTGAATAATAAAGAACCAACAATTAAATTCACTATTGAAAAAGAACAAAATCACCAAATTCCTTTTCTCGATTTACTAATTCAAAAAAATTTAGACAATTTCGAAACCTTGGGCTATAGAAAACCTACTCATACTAACCGATATTTAAATTTCGACTCAAATCACCCGATAATGGTTAAAAAAGGTATCGTAAAAAGTCTATATGATAGAGCAAAAATAATTTG
>NW_026018611.1:3660197-3661216 GCF_020466585.1 Dendroctonus ponderosae
TGGACATCATTTCACTATAGATCTGCGAATTTGTAACATTCGTTACATTAACCTAGATATTCTTTTTCTAGAATGTACCTAATGTATAGTTTGTTTATAAGTTTTGTCGGTTTGTGTGTTTCTTCCCATTCCACTCACTTATCTGCCCGTACAGCGTGTGCACATAACTCAATTTAATGAAATAATTCAAAGAGAAACCGTAAATTTTAACATGATTTCAAAATTACATTTATCAATTATTATTAAAAAATGTTTAAGTGTAGTGAGTTTTAGTAGTTTTGAGTGTCGTTCATTCGTACACTTTGCATTTGTAACCGAAGGATTTGTGAATGTGATACGCTCAAAGTATACAGTTTTTCGAAAGTTCAGGCGAAATACTTTGTAGATAAGTTCTATATTGTTGAGGCGGATTCATTTTTTTACAAACTTCTTTTTGGGTATTTCGCCTCAAAAATTTTTCTCTTTAAAAAAACCAGAATTTCCTCACGTCTTTTATTACAGATTGATAAATAGTGGTCCTATTTCGCAATAAGAACGAATTATTTATCAAAAAGTAATCAAGAACTATCACCTAGAGGGTATCCTGCGACACACTTAGGCTCAAGCTGTAAGAGAATATTCCAATTAGTAAAGAAATTAATTTGAAAAATTACCTTGACGTTTCGATAGCTATTTTCTGCTATCGTTATCAAAAGAACCTAAATGAACCTAAAAAAGAGTATGTTAATAAATTGTGTAACAATAGTAAGATAATACAGTATATGAAAATTCGCTCTGATAATTCGTCTGTGCAAATTGTCAGTTATGTGACTTTGACTTAATCTCATTTGTTTAAATTAGTAAAGGTAATGTTAATTAATAATTTTGGTGTGCATTTAATTTGGGTGTATGTTTCTTTGGTCTACTTCAGATTTTAGCATAGGTAACCATGTATGACTTAAGTTAAATGAACATGAAGCAACACAATTATTTTGATTTAGTAAAATTAGTGCGCTTTCTTTAATTTTACGTTTTTTTGT
>NW_026018611.1:3661316-3682498 GCF_020466585.1 Dendroctonus ponderosae
CTTAGGGGTATAAAAAATAGATAACAACCTATTCTCAGACCTACTGAATATACATACAAAATTTCATCAAAATTGGTCAAGCCGTTTCGGAGGAGTATGCTAACTAAAACTGTGACACGATAATTTTATATATATAGATTATTATTTTATGACTTCTATATCGTCAAACTATTCTACTGATTGAATCGATTCTATTGCGTTCAGACTTCAGACTAAAATTGCCACGAAGTGTGCCGTTGCTTACATTGCGAAGAAAATGGTTTCTAGAAAGTTTCACTTTTTATCAGTTTTATCCGTGCTAACCAAATCTGAAAGACAATAGTTTTGTACTGAAATCGGAATGCTTCTCTATTTTTAAACCCCTTTTTATAGGCTTTCACATCACGATTTCTACTAGTTAGTGAACTGACCAAAAAAATAGAACTTAACAATGCGTATAAAAAACTAACTTATAGTTTGTGGTATAGAACGGTTTTAGACAGGTTTTAAAAACTATCTTTATTTTCCATTGATAAATTAAACATTCGTCATTAGCACTGGCTTGATTAAGTGTAGATAAATTTGATTTTTCTCTATAAAATACCAATTCACTTTTTACATTACAAAAAGGCAGTTAAACTTGTGCAGAAAATCTATACAATTAATCTGGAAAATAAATCACTTTCGCCAGTTTCTTTATCCATTTACCTCAATTGTATTGAGAGTTGGCGGTGTGTTACTTTCGTGGTGGTAAGCCTGCAGTGAAATAATCAAGAAAATAGAGAAAAAAAATGTGGAACTCATACCAGATCGAAACGATGGTGGTGAAAATACGAGCTAAATGAAGCGTTGTTCGCCCTCGCAATATTGCTAAGGAGTTTTTGATACCCAAGTGAAACGCAAGTGGAAAATCTATTAATTGTTGTAATAATTGTAATTGTAACAATTTTATGAAAGACATACGTTAATAACAATTTCCGTCTCGCTTCCCAAACTTTCAAGATGCTAATTTTCGAAAAACTGTCTCAATTTCCATATCGTAAAAAATCCAGAAAAATGATTAGTGAACTTCGCTCTCACCAAATCCTTTATTAGGGAAAGTACATATCCATTAGAGTTCTTCGTGAGTAGTTTAAGTGCGAGGCAAATGTCGAGTCTCTTTTTCCATTAGGTGGAGAATTTTAAAGGCCAGGTCTAATTAGAAGTAACACACTCTGGAAAACATTCATTCGAATGTCCCCGGAATATTATACGAAGTAATTTCACCAGATTTTCCAGCAAGTTAACAACGATACGGGGTCCAGAACTTGCAAATGGGACAGACGGGATATTGGAGCGATGGTTAACGGCCAGTAGCGGAGATGCTTTAGTAAATTATAGTTTTCCACAGGCAGGAAGAGTGAATAGGAACTTTTCAACGAGAAATAGTTAAATCTTCGTCAGAGAGAATGATGCGCTCTCGCACTGAATGATACTTTCATATTATTAAATACCTTCTTAAAAAGTAATTTGAGAACAAACCCATATCCAGTTATTTCGTTATCTAACTCTTAAAATTGATTTTCCAATTTGCGTCTGCAACTGAGCTGACATGTAAAGAAATTATTTTTGCGCTTTATCAATTGACGAGTGTTTTATAAATAATCTTTGAGGTCAGGAACAAACTCTTGTCCACGATGGCCTGAAAGCCCGGTACACTCACCAGTTTGAAGTAAAGAATCTTTGATTGCTAATATGTAAAATCTGGATTGATATTTTGGTTAAATTCAATGGCCATGCAAAACACCAATTTTGATCACACGAAGCAAAAAATTTAACACTATTTCGTGCTACTTTCAAACCAAATGAAGACGCGATGTACAATCGCAGTTTTACACATCATCTCATAAACCTTTAACAGGTTTATAGTATTAGGCAGAAATTTTCTAAGCAATTAAAAAAAAAAGTTTTTTTATATCTCTCGAATGGCTAAAACGATAAACATACAATTAAAGATCTGAATTTATCAGTAAACATAAGCCAATAACATCGTATACCTTTTGCTGCATATAGGCGATACTTAATGACTATGGCGTCTAAATTTCCCCCTCGATCTTCAAAAATTCATTCTGTCCGAACCATTTAAATTAAAAAGCGTTTTTTGGACTGAAAATAGAGCAAAAATTATTCTATGGTTTTTCAAAGTTTTATTTCCGGGGCGACGGTGGTTTAATTGTGCGCATCATTCAAATTCAGGCCTGCAATGGCCATTGCGAGCAAATTTACCTACCATTGTTCAAAAATGAAGTACGACCAAACCAATGAATATAAAAATGCGTCTTTTGCGGCCGAAGATAGAGGAACCATTACTCTATGTTTTCTCAAAGTTTGGTTTTCTTTTAGCTTTTGGTTCAATTTTGAGAATTATTCAATATTATAGTAGTACCACTTTTTCAACTAATTCCAAAAATTAATTACGACCGAACTAATTAATTAATATGGAAAATTGCATTGTGCAGCAGTAAATAGGCCAGCCATCACTCTATGATTCCTCGGAGTTTTGGTTTTTTGGAGCTTTGGACTGAATTTTTAGAAGTTTTTAAAATGAGGCTTGCAATCAATTTTGAAAAATAATGATCTGCCTATGTTCAAAAAATCATTACGAGCATACTAGTGGAGATTTAAACGCGCATTTTACGGGAATAATTAGAACGAACCTCAGTTCATAATTCTTCAAAGCGTGGTGTGTTTCGAGTGTTGGGCTTAATTTTGAGAATTAGTCAAATTGATAGTTGCAATGATTTTTACGTACAAATTTGCCAGTCGTTCTTCAAATATTTATTTCGTCAAATTCAGTTGATTGTTCTTTGAAAATCATACTCTATGGTGGTTTCTCAGGGTTTCGTTTCCTTGGAGGCGGTTGCTCAATTTTGAGAATCAAGTGAGACTTGCAATCAGTTTTGCACCCAAGTTAACCCACGGTTGTTCAAAAAATGGCCAACAGTGCGATGTTTTGGCGTAAATATAGTACAAATAACATATTTATATAGAAACTGAACTGGGCAAAATTGCGGATAAATTTGCTTTCATTTGCAACCAAATTAATGCAGTAGCTTTTTCCGAAATGAATGCATGCATGATCGAACATTTACGTCCGACATGCATAAATAATCGTTGGCCTACGCCACTGGCTAAATGTGGCCATACCGCAGTCTTTCGCGGTCAAATGCTTGTCGGGGGGTTTTAATATTTAAATATGTTTGTGTTCGTCCGAGTGAAAGGGCATTTTAATGCAGCAACGGCCGGAATCCCATAGAAACAGTTCCTGGGAAAACGTGAAACGTCTTTATTGAACTCTTTCTGCTTCTCCTCTATGCATTTGTAAACCTACTACCTAGAATTATATGGCCACTTACGCCGACTAAACGATTAAAATAAGACGTAGTATCGTTTCTGCTATGATCAGCATGATTTAAGTATAAAAGTTCATAGTCAGCCTATGGTTAGGTCCGGTTCGGTCACATACAATTCAAATCCACATAATAAAGAATATTGTATTAATTTTGAAATAAAGTGTTTTTTAAAAACATGAGTTTCAAATTAATCAACAAAATTCTAGTAAAAACCTACCAAAACAATTGAGTCCATAAAGACGATCAAGGCTTCACACCTATTTGCTATGAAAAAAAATCGAAATTGTGATTGATACTAAAAATTGAAAAACTATTCAAAAACAAATGTTTTCACACGAAAAAATTATACACTTTACAAGTATTTCGGTAACTAATTCGCACAATCAAGTATTATTACTATCTTTGCACTTTAAAGTGAACAAACAAACCACTTCAATATCCTGCATCTTAACCCCTAATTCCTCTACTGTTCAAAATCGCTCAAAGTCTGCTCCTCAACCGACCAAAACTGACAATCGCCAGCAAGAGTTTGATTCCAAATTCGCCCTATCAACTGTTCGAATGTGTAATCTAGAAGCTAGTAAATATAAATGAAACAAGGTGACACCAGGAATTTAACAAACTCTGCATAATCTCTTCTGGTGAAGATTGTAGCAAATAAAACGTCTAATCCAATTGCTATGATGAATATTTTAGTCAAAATCTATAATAATAATAATTCTCGTGAGTTCGTGTCTGAATAAGTTTTTTGTGCAATCGAAAATTTTTAGTCCAGGGGTAAATAAAAATTTGCAAACTGCAAATTTTTATTTACAACATTACATTACAAAAATTTGTCTTTTAGTTGTGCGAAGTGCTGGATACGTAAACTTGTCCAGATATCGCTTAGAGGAAGTCCGGTTATTAAAACTCGACATGCATTTTAAAGACCAGGAAATTACCTTTAAGTCAGGCATGAACTATTTTTTTTCAAATTTTGCAATTGGTTTATTTTTTCGATCGACGGCGCTTTTACAATACTGTATTGTAAACAAGCACAAATCATACCCCACTGTAATTAGGGCCTAAAAGATCCAGGGCCGCCTAAAAGCATTAATAACACTTTCACTCGGTGAGTAATGAACCGTCTGGAGTTATTATGAACGGGACTTTATGAGCCCCAAATTGGCAAAACAAACATAAAATAGACTTGTTCGTTAATTTTAAATGCGTTGTTCCATCGAGTCGTTAGTTCGTCGTGTTTAAGACCCCTGCGCTTAAGATACCTAACCCTTAACGGAACGATAAAACCCTTATTAAATATTGACCCACAACGGGAGAAATACTTAGCGTATTTGTAATAGGTCGTTTCTCCAGAAAAGTTCCTTTCTGTACGTATTTTAGTATTATGGGAGACGGAGGAGCCATTTGTCACAAAAATGTGCCCTGAGCGTGCTTTTTAAAACGACTCCATTAAAAATTGATACATTGCCATACTTTTTACCTAACTGTTGTATGCTCGCTGGTGCTTGAAAGGTATATTTATGTTATCAATAAAAGGCGAGAGGAGCATATTAAGTGAAGTGCTTGAAAATTATATAAATTGGCTTCTGAACGTGGAAAAAATGCTAAATAAGAAACCGACATTTTTCAAAGGTACCGCACCAACAAACGCAAAAACTTAACTCAATCGTCTGGCTCGCCTTTGTTTAACCATTTAATCTTCTGCTTTGCACAAAGTTTCCACTGAGCGAGACAGCGACAGACAGAGCAAAGAATTTGCTTTTTATCCGCTTAGAGGCGAGATGTTAAAAACTTGTGCAACTCTAAGTACCTGAGCCGATTTCCTTTTGTTCTGCTTTTGCTAAAAGTCGATAAGCAACTTTTGTTTAAGCAGGTTTTATCAACGGTCCTCTTTAGCCTTTATCAGGTTTTAATATGAAATTATCCGATGAATCAAATATTAAGTCACCTTCACTGAAATCATGCCACCGATTTTTCCAAATCAGGTCCAGAAAGCCCAGTTGTTTTTATCAGTTTTTTTCGAAAACGACGTGTTTTATTATAGGTACTTTTTATTAGTATATACATTTTATTGATATTTTTTCTTGTCTTTTCACGAAGCGATTTAACGCAAATCTGTTTTGTAGCAGTAGAATCGCAGTTAATGGGACTGAATATTTAATTTTGAAATCACAGCAAAATTACTTGGACCAAAACTGTTGCTTCGTACATTTTTTTTTTATTCTCAAACTACTGATTTTCGGGTTTTTAAGCTGTCGTACATCTTCAAAGGTTCGGGTCGGTGCAGCAAAAAGTTCTAGAAGTAACGCAGGTGTTTTCCTGCTTTTTGCGCCAAGAAAAATAAAAAATTGCACAATATTCATTGAATAAAGTCTCATTTATACTTGAAAAAATCTAATAACTCTCTTCTTGTTGCAGGTACGAGTATTGAAAAAACAATGGAACATGTTAGCCTAAACCCCAGGTAGGAGCAATGGTAATTTGCAGGTGATTTTTTAAGAATAGACAACATTTGGATCGTCCGGCACACTTCCAACTCATTTTTGATGCAACTGGCTGCGTCCCATTGTGTATATTCACGTTAAATGGCCTCAATGCAGCTATTTTAATTCCGCAGTTAATTTGAATTTTCCAAAACAACATTGTTGTTATATTTATATGTAAACTGTTTTCTGCTTAGCGCACACAACCGCCTGGGTAATACACTTTTGTAAACCGTTTCATTTTAGTCTCACTTAATTCATCGTCTACTGAAAATATTCTTATTGTTTCAGAAAGGCGCTCGCATTGAAACTCCAGCTCCTTTGTTTCGTTTTAAGCATATTCGCTACTGTTATACGCGCAATTGTAATTTTTTGCTAATGATTTCTAAACACAAAAGTTAATGAGATTTTACTATGAAAACATCTTGAAATGGGCAAAGAGCAAAGTTCCATTTCAGCGAGCTTAAAGTACAGATTCTAAAGCAAGCACAAATATTAAATTAATTGATTTCGCAGATAATATACATGGTAATAAATTCAGGGCGTGGATTTCATACTGTTCACGCAATACTCAGTGGATTGTTTATAGAAAATTAGGGCGAATGAAACGAATCTAAACGATCGAAGCGCGAATGGAGTCCTGTTGATTATTAGTTTAACTAACTAAAACTAAGGAAAACACCAAAAAGAATATGAAAAATTCTCAAAAATGTACTTAGGTTCAACCTTTTCCAGATAATTTGCCTCAACTTTTGCCTGCTAAATCCAAACGTCGGCAATTTCAAAATGCGTCTCCAAAAAGTCACATTAATGCACAAAAAAGCGTTTAGTTTGAAAAATTCTGAAAAATATCAGGAGAATGGCCAAAATCCTAAATTTTCATAATCATGCAATGCATAATTTATTTCAACTTTTACTTGCAAAATCCAAAAGTTAGCAATTTTCTAACTACAGCAACCAATTTTCTAACTACAACTTTCTAACCAAAGCAAGCCAATGATTTCCTTAAGAAATAGTGCAATGGCTCGCTCAATAAACGCGCTCTTTTGAATATTATCCTGAGGATTGATCAAATTCGAAACTATCGGCGTAAATTATTTCACCTTCTTGCCTACAGTCCGAAACTCGACTATTTCCTAACGCATCTGACCCAAAGCTAAGAAATATATATTTTTTTAAGTGCAAAAATCGCATAAATGGCGCGCGATAAAAATGCGCCGAGTTCAATATTAGAAACTTTTTACTTATAACAAACTTATAAAATTTATATCAACTTTTGCCTACAAAATTAAAAAGTCGGTAAATCCTTATCACCTCCCAATGCAAAATAATTTTGTTTTGAACAAAATATGCGAAAATCGCATGATGACGCGCCAGAAAAATGCGATTATTTTTAAAATTTCTGAAAAATTTCCTGAGAAAGGTCAAAATGCGAAACATTCCGCGCAATTTATTTCGACTTTTGTCTACAAGATCCGAAAGTCGGCAATTTTAAAACTCCACCCAAGGTGATAAAATATTTTTTTAACGAAATTGCTTACCAAAAATGCCCTGATTTTGGCCATTTTTGAAAAAATATTAGAATGTTCAAAATTCGAAATTTTTTGCGTAATTTACTTCTAAAAAATCTTCCCAGAATGCTAAATATTTCAAACTTTAACCGGAATATGTTTTAACTTTTACTTGCAAAATTCAAAAGCCAATTTCCTACTTGAATCCAAAACGATTAATTTTTTTTTTTTTTTAAGAGAAAATGCCAAAATTGCATGAATCCCCAGAAAATGCCAGAAAAATACGTATAGTTTGAAAAATTGTGAAAAATGTTCTGAGAATAGTCAAAATTCGAATTCTTTCGGCGTGATTTACCTCAACTTTGGGCTATAAAGTCAACAGTCAACCATTTTCTAGCGACTCCTAAAGCCAAGAAGGTCTTTTTTCAGTGCAAAAATCGCATGGAACCAAGCTCAGTTTGAAAATTTCTGAAAAATGTTCTGAGAATAATCAAAAATCGAAACATTCGTCATACTTTATTTAAATTTTTACTTACAAAATCGAAAAGTCGACAATTTTCTGACTCATCCCAATTATTTGTGTGGTGCAAAATTCATATCAATAACGGGCGTGAAAGTCGCGCTAGGGAAACGAGCTTGGTTTCAAGAATTCCTGAGAACAATCAAAATTCTAAATTTTCTACGCAATTTGCCTCAAAATTCAAAGGTGTGCAATTTCTTAACTCTTCCAAAGCAAAGAAATTACTATAAAAAAACTGCAAATCTCGCATCAAACACGAGGCTGAAACAAAAAGGCGCATAGTTTGAAATTGAATGGTCAAAATTCGAAACCATCGGCGTGATTTCGTTCAACTTTTACCTACGAAACCCAAAAGTCGGAAGCGATAAAAAAAAATTTTAAAAGAAAAAGTTCAAAAATTGCATAAGGGCACGCACAAATTTCTGACTTCTTTTCTGAAAGGTTGCTTCAGAAAATCACAAACGAATCTAAACGATATAAGCACAAATGGAGGTCTATTGATGACTAGTTCAACGTTTGCTTGCATATTTCCTGAATACATTTTCAATCATATCAAATTTTAAGTCCATCAAACAATCCAAGTTTTATTTGTCTGCAGTTCCGACTGCATGTTTCCCGTAACCATTTGTGACTAGTTCTAATTATATCGTCCAGATCGGTTAAACATCGGTGTTTTGCGACATTTCCAAGAATAATGAATATACAAATTTGTAATGTATAAACCGTCTAACAGCAATATTGCGATTCCTATCGGGCAACGTGGAGTTGGAAAAATGGCGTGACCGCAAAAAATCGTGTCGCGCTACTTTTTCTCGGTCAGTCTATACAAGCAGAAACATGGATTTTTATGAAAAATTATTTTCCGTTATTTCCCGAGACTCATGCCTTCCGATCGTTAACTCGATACAATCATTGAGGAAATATTTATGAATTTAGAAACAGACAAAATGACAAACTAATCAATTGCAAAAAGCAATCGTAGTTTGAATGTTGATAGTTAAGTTTTTTTGGTCGTCAATTGTTTGAGTGAACCGAGCAAATCAGTTCGTTGAACTTGATTAAAACATCTGCAAGTGACAAAGAGAAGCAAATATATCGACTCGGGATAGCGATCGCCTTTCGTCTTTTGTCCCTGTTGAAGACTCGCCATTTGCCCCCCATTCGCCCACCTTCTGCCGTCACTCCACACTCCCTCAGGGGAAATCAAAATGCCACCCTTGGTGTCGTCAAAGAGATCGTTTTCAGGGGATCGTTCAAGAATTTGCGAATTTATAGCAGTAATTTGTCTTTCTGCATCGATCGTATCTCCGGATGCTTGTTCTGCATTAAAAATTGATCGCTTGCATGCGAAAGAAGCATGGAACTTGCCGAGGAATATGTCATGAACTTCCATTTATCTAGTTCAATTAGGGCGGCCGGAAGCAGAAAGGGACGTGAGTCCTGTTGATTTTTCCCATTGTGGTTCCTCAACAGGTATTAAGAATTTAGATCCATTTGAATGCTCGAGGAACTTCTCAAGACTGGGTCAATAAGACTTTTTGGAAGTAGGGCTGTTTTTTGGGATCCCAGGTCCCAAAGTTCTTTGACAACAAAGAGAGGGCTTTTTAAAAGCAAACGTCTGCAATTGGGTTAAGAGGATAAGGAAGCAAACAATGCATTTTATTAATAAAGACAAACTAGTCAGACATTGAAACGCATTAAGGGAGGGCAAACTAATTGTAAATAATGAATTATTGTGACTGCCAGTGGCATTAAACATGCAACACAGTTGTTTGCTTTTATGCAACTGAACCTAGTTTTATCGAAAATGAGCCTGGAAACAACGATGAAACTCAGGTCATAAAATAATTAGTATAGTTTTTCCGATAATGGCAATCGATACCCAACACCTACCAGTTTGCTGGAACTTGAACTATGGTTTTTTATTTATTAATTTGGTAGGGACACACTAAAACTAAACTTCTAAGAAACTAAAATATTCTGTCCTTAATTCGATTTTTGGCAATGAGACACAGGTTTGATTTAACAGGAAAATTCGATTTTGTTGCAATAAATTACATGAATCGCACGCAATGAAAATGCACTTAGTTTGACAATTTCTGAATAACGTCTTGAGAATGTTCAAAATGTGAAACCTTCGGCGTAATTTATGTTAACTTTTGTCTACAAAATCCAAAAATTCATAAATTTAATGAAAACACAAAGTAAAATGATGCTTTTAAGAAAAGGTAGTCAAATTGGCTACCAAAAAACGCGTTTAGTTTGAGAATTTCTGAAAAAAATATCTAAGAATGACCAAAATTCGAAACGGTTGATGTAATTTTCCTTACAAAATCCAGAATTCGGCAACTTCCTAACTACTCCCAAAACAAAGAAATTATTGTTTAAAGAAAAAGTGCAAAAATCGCATGAATAACGCAACAGAAAAACGCGCTTCTTTTGAAAATTTCCTGAGAATGGCTACAATTCCATGGAATGGGAACACATTATAACGTTGAAGAATTCACATGAAACTTGACTATGAAAGCGTTATGTGGTTATGCAATAAGAAAAATGTTCGATTTAACAGGAAAATACTTTTTAATGTTATTCTGACCTGGCAGCAAAGTTCATTATTTCTAAATGTGTTTTTTAATCACAAATTAAGGTTTTATTGCAATATGTTGACTGGATAATTAATGAACTGTGCCTATAGTTAAAAGAAATGTTCGCTAGAAGTATTAATGTATTTCAGCAGGGAATTCATTAAGCGGCTTTAAGAATTTGATTAAAATACATTTACAAATGAAATTAATATACAGAATGTCTGGAACATAACTGTAGCCCTGCACTATCTAATAACATATATTATAATGTTCTTTACAAAAACATAAATTAGAACGCCAGAACACAAAAATTCATCAATTCTAGAGCTCACATTCGGTTGCTTACGACCAAAATTAGTGCATTTTTCCAAAAATATTGGGTTTTGCTCATATTGGAAAATCCGGAAGAGCTACGGATCTTAATTTTTAATTAGAAAACAGAACAATAAATTGCGCTATTTTCGCATGTAACATTTGACCACAAATTGTTTTTAGATTGCTGGGAAAATATTACAATTGAGAATTAGTTCATTTTCGTCGTCAGGTTTTCATTGGAATATAAAGTATTAAACTGCGCCCATTTTTTCTTGCAAAAGATCGCTTTCAATTTTTTGTTTCCAATTTTTGCGTATTTTTAGTGCATATATTTTAAACGCTAGACATACAAAACTTGCTTTTTACTTGTAAAAAAATATAAAAAAATAATAAAATTCAATTGCCTAATTTTTTTATGTAAACCAATATTCTCAATTGTTGAGCTTTCTAATAATAGCTCAATTTTGCATATCGCAGAAAGGATGAAAATGTAAAATGAGCCCATTTTTTCCAAATTTCAAGTAGTTTTTAACTCATGTTTTAAAAACCGCTAGAGTTACACAAAACTCGCTTTTTTACTTGTACGTAGAACATTAAATCACGTTATTTTTCCATATAAACCAAGACAAATGTTTTTAGTTTTCGCAGAAAATATTAAAATCCAAAATGACTTTTTTTTTCAAATTTCAAATAGTTTTGAACTCATATTTGCAAAACCGCAAGTTCTACCAAACTCGCTTTTCTACCTGCAAACAGAGCATTAAATTGCGTAATTTTTTCAAGAAGCAACATGTTTATCATTTGGTTTTGGTTTTTTCTCAGAAAATATTCAAATTCAAAAATTTGTTAATTTTCTTCCAAATTTTGCGTAGTTTTTAGCTCATATATGAAATCTGGAAGAGCTATTAGCTGAGTTTTTCACTTGAGAATAGAGCTGTAAATCGCGCTATTTATTCGTGTTCGCTTTCAAATCTTTGATTTCTGAGAAAATATTAAAATCCGAAATGGGTCCATTTTTCAAATTTTTGCTTTGTTTTTAGAGCATATTTTAAAAACCGTACGAATTACGAAAAATTCGCATTTCTACTTGTAAGCAGAGTATTAAAATTCGTAATTTTCTTCATGAAGCACGACGTTCCATTGTTATGGTTTCTTTTAAATATGTATAATAAAATTTAAAATTAGTACATATTTCCCGAACCCAGATTCCATTTTTTGGTATAAATTTGGTACAGTAGGTACATACTGCATCGGTAGAAAAATATCCAAAATCGAAAATGTTAAATTGCTTTCCCAGTGCTTTGTGGATGTACCATTTGATCAGAATGTGGTATTCTTCATTTCCCTACTTAAAGTTGAAGCATCGGACGATTAATAACGGCAACTAACAAAATAAAGAACAGACACAACTAATAAAGAACATGCTTACGATCTAAAATACAATTGAGTGATAGGATCTCCTGTAAAGTAAATATCGTTGGTTTTCGACTCTTGTATAAGTGTACTAAACATTTAAAGAACGTTTCATTTGGACACATATCTTCTCTCTCTTCTCTTCAATTTCAATAGAAGAGGTTACAGAATACAGCTTTTGCAAAAAAAATCATTTACTCTAGAAACGAAAGAAAAGAAAAGAAAAAATTGGCACTATTGATTTTTGTTTTTGAGTTAAAAAAACCAGCGACAAAATCTCTTTTGGAAGATTGGTTTAAGTTATGTTTTTTTATAGTAATTATTACAAAATATTTTTTATAGTAATAATCCGGTGTAAATCTCTCCAACATGCTGAAAGAAAGTCAGTTTTTCCTTACAATTATTACAATTTCCTATACAAACATCGACATTTACCCGCCCCCATATCCGTTGAAAAAACTCAACCAGACGATCGGATTTACGCGTGTGTATGTATTTAAATAAGCCGCAAATAACGACAAAAAATATGGGATTAGATTGACGAAAAGGCGGTGTTTTGATGAAAAGAACCCGCTCTCAACGTAGTTAGCCGACATTCATGCGAATTATATACTACATGACGTTTCCAATTTGGTGACTGGTCGAACGAAGCGAGGAAAAGTTATGTTTTGTGGCTAATTTTAAGCTATTCATTGGTTTCGGTTCCACTGAATGCATAATTTGGTTGCAAATTGAGATTCGGCGCTTTCAATAGATTCAGATTTGCCGGTCAATACGAAACGGAAAAGTGAAAAACAAAGCCAAAATCAACCTATCAGCAAATAGAAATTTCAGTTTAGAAATACCGATTTTTGTTGATAAACAACTTTCTCGAACATTCGAATTGAAATCATCTACTTTGTGATTTTGCCCGGTAATGTCGTTTGATTCCGGTTTCCGAAATTCCCCCTTTTATCCCACTCGACCACAAATGGTAATTGCGATAATTTGAAACTTAGCGGAAAACGGCAGCCAACAATTGTATTTTGTATTGTATCCTACTATCAGGTCGTTCAAAGGGTTTGATTGAATTATATCACTTGCTTTCCGTCTGCATTGTTACATTCGACTGACGAACCGCGTTCATTTTTTTATCCAACACACAGCAGTTAAGCAATAGTAGTTTCATTTAACTTAAATGTGTTGCTGTTTTTGTTTAAATGCATACGTTTGTTAATTTATATTCAGCTTTGTCACTCTAGAATTCTTTCTTCAGTTAGAAACTTACCGGGTTTTTCACTTCATTCTTGTTGAAAGATTTTTTTTAAATGCTTAAAGTAGAAAACAATTTTTATCTCTTTTCAACTCAAGTAGAATGCTAGCAGTACAATAGACTGGATATAATCAAAAAAAATTAGACTTACTTGTCAACCTGATCCAAATACATATAATACAAAAATTAAGACGCAACATCGTCTCTTAAAGATCATCATAATTTAACTATGAAAGAAGCCACAACAGAAATGATTCGACTTTCGTGATTAAAATCGGTTATAGTTGAAAAGTTCTCACATTGCATTGTTCTGGAATTAAAGTGTTTTTAAAAACAAAGTTGGCAATATTGGCGCAGTCGGTAGCAACATGAATAATTGCCGATTTTTTCAAATTTTGTAATATGATAAATTGATTGTTCCCATGACACAGGGAACATTAGAGCTGAATAATGGTTCTAAACATAAGAATCAAAATAAGTTTTATTAACTACAAGAAGCGATTAGAATATCTATTCTAATCGCTTAGCGATAATAGCCTAGCGATTAGAATAGATATTCTAATCTAACGAAAATCATTTCGCTGAATCCGCAGCTAAAAAGTTCGAAAGGACCGATTTCTCAAAACAATATTTAATAAGGAGTAGATGAATGATTGTTGTGCGTTTATGGAATCCTAGACAAGTGTAATAAAAACGAATAAATCGCATAAAAATGTCGCTTTAAAGACGAACGAATTCTGAAATATATAGATTGGAAAATTCCAGATCACTGAATATCTAAACCGGTAATTACAGAGCTGACAAATAGCTCGACGAGGAGAACAATCCGATTCGCGAGTTTGAGCCGATTAAATCCGGCAATATTGTTGCTTTTTGCGCGATCCGCAGCTCCAATAATTTTCAACCACTGCCTCAACCGTAATCCTCTTAAAATAATGTCCCGTTTTTGTTCAGGAAGATTATCCAAGGAGAACCGAGCTTCTTCAGCGTGGATTCGGGTATCCGTCGCGAACAGATATCAAATTTGAAGAACAGTATTGGAACGGGGGAATATTTGAAGAGTTTTTAACATTTGGATGCCTCGCAAGATGGATTAAAATAGGTTTTGATTTCAATTTGAAAAATGCTGCCACATGGAAAATAATTTCGTCATTATTTGGCTCGATGCAGCAGCCACTTTATTTAAGATTGATTTTTCGCTTAAGATTATTTATATATTTTATTAAGATTTAGATTTTATTTTCCTGTTTTACATCAAAGGAAGGAGAGAGGAGAATGAAGCCAATTGTGGATTGAGCCTGTATAGAAAAACTTCAACCACGCATTATTTTATTATGAAAAACGCAGCAAAGGTGCAACATTGCACGGTCTTTCTGGGGAGTGATTATTTGGTCCACCTTTCCATTAAAATATTTTTTTGTAGTGATGGCAGAGGAAGCTTAGGAGATTATTCCATATGTTTGAAAATTGCATTAAAAGATCTCCTTTTTTAAGCTCGCAAAAATGAGTTTTGCCATTTTTAAGCCCCGTTTGACATTAAAATATTTCTCGCGTTTAAAATGTATTTTATAGTGGTAGAATATACAGGGTGAGTTTTTTGGTCCATAAATAACGGATCTGTCTCTCGAATCTGAAAGATTTAGATTAAAACAAGCTGGAAATTTCAGAAAAATTGCCTAGAAATTTGAGTTTTTTCGATCTAATAAATAGCGGTTTCAAAAAGGAATTTGGGTTAGTAGCAATGTGAAATTGTTACGACCTCTAGAAGTGACTTGATTCTAAATATGCTAAAAGAATGTTAGAAATGGCGATAAATTCTAAGATTTTCAAACATATGGTCTGGGTGAAAATCGGTCTTATAACAGATTTTACTCATTTGCACTCTCCCTAAAAAATTCGAATCTTTCGAACTAAATCAAGTAGCAACTTGAAATCTTCACCGTCTCTGGAAGGCACTTGGCTCTAAAGATAGTGAAAGTTTCTTGGAATTCGCGGGAACATTTAGCCCTACAGATTTAGAAATTTAGCACAAATTACCCGACATCCAGATTTTTCACAGCGTAGTAAATATCAGTCTTAAAATGGATGTTTTCGATCATCTGCGCTCTCTTACGTAAAAATTACCTTCTTCGAAACCAAAACAAGTAGCGACTTGAAATTTCCACGATCTCTAGAAGACACTGGACTCCAAGAATGCTGAAAGTCCCAAAAAAAATTACGCGGAAGCACGGTAAATATCGGTCTCATAAAAGATGTTTTCACTCAACTGCGCTCTCCTCTTAAAAAATTATTATCTCTGAAACTAAAGAAAGTAGCGGCTGGAAATTTTCACGATCTTCAGAAATCACTTGACTCTAAGGAATTTGGAATTTCTTGGAAATAAAAATTACCAAGAACCCTGTTTTTTCCGGCTTAATAAAACCGGTCTCAAAATTGATGTTTTTACTCAACTTAGCTCCCTCCTTGAAAAATTCGCATCTTCAAAACCAAATCAAGTATCGACTTGAAATGTTCACGATCATTAGAGGACTTTTCCAGTGACCAAATAGGCGAAATTTTGCAGGCGCTTATTGGAATTGAATGATGAAAAATGAAAAACAACAAAAAACCTGCTTTTATGAATGACCTCTAATTTCCATCTTCGCTACTTATAGAATACCGATTTTTTCTAAAACGGTTCACTTTAGATGTTTTGACCAAAAGAGGTATTGTGTTGAGAAAATAACGTCCTGTCAACTTTCCAAGGAAAAATAACCTCAGTCAACCCAAATCCTCTAGTGGATGACTTATTGAACACAATCGACCAATTATCTAAAAAATATCTGACTAATTGACTAGTTTTTCCGTTTCACTAAACACAGAACTGGAACAATCTTGACTGTAATTTTTCTACAAAACATTTCCGGTTTGTTTCCAACGAATCGGCAGGAAAAGCACTATCAATATTTGATTCCATGCGCTCATCAAACATAGAAAAAGATAGAGTGCGATGTTTTGCTTTGTTTCAGGACTATGGACTTGAACTGAACTAGTTTAAATGACCAGTGAATTATTGAAAGGATAAAAAGGGTCTGAGGGCATAAATTATAGACGTCGTCAAGATTACCTTTCCGGTAACGTGAAATTCAACTATTTTAACAACTTATTCTGTGTCATTACCCCGGAACAGAGTCGTTTGATCTGTGATATTATGTTGATTCATAATTGATCAGACTGACCTGGTTGAGACTGTAATGTATTAATTTGCGATCTACCGTAAGTGCATGTGCGTGATATTAAAAGTGGCTGTATGTTGTTAGTTTTAACTTACTTCTTGTGAAAATAAAGTGTATTTTCTTCATTATTCTTCTCTGGGAAACCTAAACTAAGACATCTTTCAATCGATGCACGAAAAACCACACATTGGTTTTTGGGTTGATTGTCGGGAAATTTTGCGGACAACGACAGAAGAAGAAAAAAACTTCCGAATCCTGTCTTTTGTTAAATCGAGTCGATCGAAAAGCTGGACGGGGATAAAGCCGACAGATGAACAAATTCGCACAGGACAAGGCTCACGTCTAAATGATCGCACACAAAAGCGAAAACCGTCTTACTCGCTAGCATTTAGTCCCTCAAACGAAACGGCCGGTTTACGTTTCAAAAGAAGAAATAAAGTAGTATCCGTGTTAGTTCTTACACGGGTTTTACGTTTAGCTACAGTTACTGGTTTTTTCGGATTGCCGGAGTTCTTTTATTTGATCTGCCATTCAACGGAACCGATTTGAAAAACAGCAAACGAACATGAATATTTGTATAATACATCGTTAAATTCAACAGCGATTTAAAGCAACAATTTCACTACTTTGCTTATAGTATCGTTCGGGTTTTCTACTTAAAGTTCCGAAGAACCTTTCCTCGAAAAATCTACTTCAAAATAAGGTTTGCGACCTTTCAAAGACTTCAGTCTAAAGATGTTGAATATTTGTTTAAAAGCGCCCAGAATCCAGTTTGGGCGGTCTCATAATGGTTGTTCTTAGTCAACGGCACACTTTTGTTGAAAAAATCGCAATAACCTTAGAACTTTCACGATCTTTAGCAGACGTTGGCAGCAGGCTCTAAATATTCTAAAAGCTCCATAAAAATCGCAAGAAATCCTGAGGTTTTCTAGCGTAGAAAATCCGTCTCATTGAATATGTTTTTACTCAACTGCGCTCTCTCCTTTAAAATTTCGTATCTTACAAAGCAAGCAGCAACTTAAAATTTTCACAGCACTTGACCCTAAAGATGTTAAAAGTTTTGTAAAAATAGAAGTTTGAGATTTTCCATGATAGTAAATATATGATCTCGTAAAAGATGTTTTTACGCAACTGTGCCCTATTCTTTAAAAATTCGTATCTTCCAAAATAAAGCAGATAACAAGATACAATTTTCACGTGCTTTAGAAAACACTTGACTGTAAATCTAATGAGAGTTTCAATAGAATCATCCGGAATCCTGAAGTTTTAATAGGATCGTGAATATCGGTCTCACAGAAGATGATTTTACTTAACTGCACTTCCTCATTGAAAAATTCGCGTCATCTGAAGCAAGTTGCAACTTGAAATTTTCACCATCTTTAGCACACACTTGGCTCTAAATATGCTGAAAGTTCCATAAAAATCTCGCGGAATCCTGAGTTTCACCAGCATAGTAAAATCGGTCTCATAAAAAAATATTTTTCCTCAACTGCGCTCTCTTCTTCAAAAATTCATATCTTCCAAAATAAAGCAGGTAGCAGGATAAAATGTTCTCATACTTTTGAAGACACTTGACTGTAAATATGCTGAAAGTTTCAAGATCGTGTGGAACCCTGAAGTTTTACTAGCGACTTAAATATTGGTCTCAAAATGGTTGCCCTTACTCAACTCTGCTCTCGCTTTTAAAAATTCGCGTCTTCCGAGCTGAAGCAAGTAGCAACGTGAATATCAGTCTCAAAATGGTGGCTCTAGCTCAACTTTCACAAAATTTATCAAAGTTTTCCCGGTTAAATCTACGCTTTTGGACGCAAAAAATAATATACTTTTCCCGTAATTTACGTGACACAAGCGAAAATTTTAAAAACCTTGAAATACACTAAAATGTTAAATCACCCTACTGTTAATTGATAGAAAACAGGCAGTAAATTCCCCAAAACTCAATAACCTAACTATATTGAAACCGTTCTAATATCAATAATTCTTAATAAACATTACTCATCCTATTTAGCATGCTGGATTTGCCTAATGCGCTTGTTATTGATTTCAATATGCATTCTATGCAATTTGGCTCATTCTAGATGAAAACAGGCGTGCCCTGAGGTGGGCGTATGATGAAAATCTGAACATTTCATTTGCTTAAATAAAAATTGCAGCTTTAATTGCATTTGTACTTGATGTTGAGGGGGTGTTGAATGCTGCCAGAGGTTTATACATGAAATCTTCCTAAACCCCTGTGAATTATTCATCAAGTAAATTATCGTTGTTGTTTTGCTCTTTGTGCACGGGCAGATTTGCGCGGAATGAATTTTCCAAAGCCCTGGATAATCGTATGTCAAAGGAATTTCATTCCTTCAGTGTGTTTCACGGCGATGTTACTTGTTAAGGAGCTAAACCAGCGCCAGGAATATTTAATTTAATTTTACGCGAAGGAAAAGTGAAAACTTTCAAAACCAGCTCCGCAACTGTTTAAACCGAGTATACTCGTATTCGATCCGCGAAAAACATCACAAAAATGACGATCCGAATTATGAAATTCCTAGTTATACAATAGAAAACGATCCCCTAGCTGCAAAAGCCCTTCACAAGCACCTCCTTCTCGAAATCCCGGCGCTTTATTAACATGTTTACCAACTTGGAGTAAGTTCAAGACAGGCGTTAACCTACAGTTAACTAACTCCTATAAAACTTCCTTCCGGTGAACCGTGAATTGTGCATGAATGCAATGTGGGAGCCGAATCGGGAAGCCCTCCATTAAACATATGGCGTTTTGTTAATTAGAGAGAATGCGGAAAAAGTTTTATACCAGCAGGAAGAATTTTTGGAATTGAATGTTACTTTATAATCCTCGTTTATCTGGAAACTTTCCATCAGTTAATAGTGGAACTTTAGACAAGTGAGCTGTGTTCGTTGCTACTTATCTCAGATGAAACTTTATTTAGAAGTTTTCTAATGGAACTGAGATTTGAAAGAGCTCTTGAGAATGAATACACGTGCTTCATCGGAGAACTTACGTGTTTTTAATATTTTTGAACTAAGCTTATAGGGTGTAAAAGTTTTGCAATTGCTAAAGCTTTCCAAAATGAGCTGCCGCCTTATTCGCAAACTACTAACTTTATTGACAAGATCCGAAAAAGGTTTGCTTATAAAACGGCTTAATTAATTCGAGCTCCCAAAATGCGAAAGCTCCTAATTAATGCAGTAATTAAACTGCGGATTTTTGTATCCAAATCAAACGTTCAAAGGGAGTATCTGGGCAAAAATCACCCCTTTCTCTACCCAGCGGCGAAAATCCGACCATCATCATTCCCGGATTCAAATTTCGTAATTATCTCAATGATACCGGGGGAAACTATGCGGGAAAGGGGTTGCGATCTGTCTTTGTGAGCTTGCCGACGCAAGACCCGGAGGGCAATAAAATCTGCATTTTTCTGCATGTAGTTTAATTTAGTTTTGCTTTATTCTTATCAATTCAATAATCAATATACTTAATACCCGGAGCAAGTAAATTGGTGAATAAAACAAGTTTAGCGCAATCTGGTGAACAGTGTGATGTAGGAAGTAGGTGGACGATTGCAGTGTCTTACGTTATTTAAAAAAACACTGCGAAGAACTGAGGACAGTTTAGATAATGCTAATATCGGAAAATTGAAATCAAGTCAACGACTACAGCTATGGCGAAATAAAAGTTGAAAAACCTAACTGCTGATTGATTCTAAAGATGTTGAACTTTTCTTATAAATCGCGAGCAATTCTGAGATTTTCCAGCATAGTAGATATCGGTCTCATAAACCTTGTATTTACTCAACTGCGCTCGGTCCTTAAAAAAATCGCATCTTCCGAAATAAAGAGAGTAGTAACTTGAAATTTTCACGGTCTCTGGAACACACTTGACTCTAAGGATGCTGAAAGGTTCTTGGAAATCGCGAGCAACACTAAGATTTTCGCGCATAGTGAATAGCTGTCTAAATGAAGACGATTTTACTTAATTGCGCTTCCAAACTGAAAAATTCGCGTCTTCATACCTAACGCGAGTAGCAACTAGAAATGTTGACCATCTCTACAAAATACTTCAACTATAAATATTTCCAAGGTTTCTTAAAAATCACGTACAATCCAGAAAATGTTCAGCATAGTGTACATCGGCCTTATAAACTATCTTTTAACTCGACTGCGCGCCCTCCTTGAAAAATTCGCATCTTGACCTACCGCCAGAAGCAACTCGAAATTTTTACAATCTCTAGAAGGCACTTCACCCTAAAGATGCTGAAAGTTTCTTATCGTACTTATCGTACGACTTTCCAGCATAGTTAATATAAGTCTGATAAAAGATGTTTTTCCGCAACTGCGCTCCCAATTTGAAAAATTTGCATGATCCAAAATAAAGTGGACACAACTTGAAATTTTCACAATCTCTAGAAGGCAATTGACTCCAAAGATGCAGAAAGTTTTTTAGAAATCGCTACGAATCCTGATATTTTCCAGCATGGTGAATATCATTCTCATAAAAGTTGTTT
>NW_026018611.1:3682598-3704131 GCF_020466585.1 Dendroctonus ponderosae
TTAGACAGCTATTCACTATGCGGGAAAATCTTAGTGTCGCTCGCGATTTCCAAGAACCTTTCAGCATCCTTAGAGTCAAGTGTTTTCTAGAGACCGTGAAAATTTCAAGTTACTACTCTCTTTATTTAGGAAGATGCGAATTTTTCAAGGAGGGAGCGCAGTTGACTAAAAACAAATTTTATGAAATCGATATTCACTACGTAGGAAAAATTCTAAATGCCGCGCGATTTTTAAGGAACTTTCAGCATCTGTAGAGCCAAGTGTCTGCTAAAGATCGTGAAAATTTCAAGTTGCTACTAGCTGCAGTTTGAAAGATGAGAATTTTTCAAGGAGGGAGTGCAGTTGAGAAAACAACTTTTATGAGACCGATATTCACCATGCTGGAAAATATCAGGCTTCGTCGTGATTTCTAAAAAACTTTCTGCATCTTTGCAGTCAATTGCCTTCTAGAGATTGTGAAAATTTCAAGTTGTGTTCACTTTATTTTGGATCATGCAAATTTTTCAAATTGGGAGCGCAGTTGCGAAAAAAACATCTTTTATCAGACTTATATTCACTATGCTGGAAAGTCGTACGATAAGTACGATAAGAAACTTTCAGCATCTTTAGGGTGAAGTGCCTTCTAGAGATTGTGAAAAATTCGAGTTGCTACTGGCGGTAGGTCAAGATGCGCGAATTTTTCAAGGAGGGCGCGCAGTCGAGTTAAAAGATAGTTTATAAGACCGATGTACACTATGCTGGACATTTTCAGGATTGTACGTGATTTTTAAGAAACCTTGGAAATATTTATAGTTGAAGTATTTTGTAGAGATGGTCAACATTTCTAGTTGCTACTCGCGTTAGGTATGAAGACGCGAATTTTTCAGTTTGGAAGCGCAATTAAGTGAAATCGTCTTTATTTAGACAGCTATTCACTATGCGGGAAAATTTTAGTGTTGCTCGCGATTTCCAAGAAACTTTCAGCATCCTTAGAGTCAAGTGTTTTCTAGAGACCGTGAAAATTTCAAGTTACTACTCTCTTTATTTCGGAAGATGCGATTTTTTTAAGGACCGAGCGCAGTTGAGTATATACAAGGTTTATCAGACCGATATCTACTATGCTAGAAAATCTCAGAATTGCTCGCGATTTATAAGAAAAGTTCAACATCTTTAGAATCAATCAGCAGTTAGGTTTTTCTATTTTTATTTCACCATAGCTGTAGTCGTTGACTTGATTTCAATTTTCCGACATTAGCATTATCTAAACTGTCCTCAGTTCTTCGCAGTGTTTTTTTAAATAACGTAAGACACTGCAATCCTCCACCTACTTCCTACATCACACTGTTCACCAGATTGCGCTAAACTTGTTTTATTCACCAATTTACTTGCTCCGGGTATTGAGTATATTGATTATTGAATTGATAAGAATAAAGCAAAACTAAATTAAACTACATGCAGAAAAATGCAGATTTTATTGCCCTCCGGGTCTTGCGTCGGCAAGCTCACAAAGACAGATCGCAACCCCTTTCCCGCATAGTTTCCCCCGGTATCATTGAGATAATTACGAAATTTGAATCCGGGAATGATGATGGTCGGATTTTCGCCGCTGGGTAGAGAAAGGGGTGATTTTTGCCCAGATACTCCCTTTGAACGTTTGATTTGGATACAAAAATCCGCAGTTTAATTACTGCATTAATTAGGAGCTTTCGCATTTTGGGAGCTCGAATTAATTAAGCCGTTTTATAAGCAAACCTTTTTCGGATCTTGTCAATAAAGTTAGTAGTTTGCGAATAAGGCGGCAGCTCATTTTGGAAAGCTTTAGCAATTGCAAAACTTTTACACCCTATAAGCTTAGTTCAAAAATATTAAAAACACGTAAGTTCTCCGATGAAGCACGTGTATTCATTCTCAAGAGCTCTTTCAAATCTCAGTTCCATTAGAAAACTTCTAAATAAAGTTTCATCTGAGATAAGTAGCAACGAACACAGCTCACTTGTCTAAAGTTCCACTATTAACTGATGGAAAGTTTCCAGATAAACGAGGATTATAAAGTAACATTCAATTCCAAAAATTCTTCCTGCTGGTATAAAACTTTTTCCGCATTCTCTCTAATTAACAAAACGCCATATGTTTAATGGAGGGCTTCCCGATTCGGCTCCCACATTGCATTCATGCACAATTCACGGTTCACCGGAAGGAAGTTTTATAGGAGTTAGTTAACTGTAGGTTAACGCCTGTCTTGAACTTACTCCAAGTTGGTAAACATGTTAATAAAGCGCCGGGATTTCGAGAAGGAGGTGCTTGTGAAGGGCTTTTGCAGCTAGGGGATCGTTTTCTATTGTATAACTAGGAATTTCATAATTCGGATCGTCATTTTTGTGATGTTTTTCGCGGATCGAATACGAGTATACTCGGTTTAAACAGTTGCGGAGCTGGTTTTGAAAGTTTTCACTTTTCCTTCGCGTAAAATTAAATTAAATATTCCTGGCGCTGGTTTAGCTCCTTAACAAGTAACATCGCCGTGAAACACACTGAAGGAATGAAATTCCTTTGACATACGATTATCCAGGGCTTTGGAAAATTCATTCCGCGCAAATCTGCCCGTGCACAAAGAGCAAAACAACAACGATAATTTACTTGATGAATAATTCACAGGGGTTTAGGAAGATTTCATGTATAAACCTCTGGCAGCATTCAACACCCCCTCAACATCAAGTACAAATGCAATTAAAGCTGCAATTTTTATTTAAGCAAATGAAATGTTCAGATTTTCATCATACGCCCACCTCAGGGCACGCCTGTTTTCATCTAGAATGAGCCAAATTGCATAGAATGCATATTGAAATCAATAACAAGCGCATTAGGCAAATCCAGCATGCTAAATAGGATGAGTAATGTTTATTAAGAATTATTGATATTAGAACGGTTTCAATATAGTTAGGTTATTGAGTTTTGGGGAATTTACTGCCTGTTTTCTATCAATTAACAGTAGGGTGATTTAACATTTTAGTGTATTTCAAGGTTTTTAAAATTTTCGCTTGTGTCACGTAAATTACGGGAAAAGTATATTATTTTTTGCGTCCAAAAGCGTAGATTTAACCGGGAAAACTTTGATAAATTTTGTGAAAGTTGAGCTAGAGCCACCATTTTGAGACTGATATTCACGTTGCTACTTGCTTCAGCTCGGAAGACGCGAATTTTTAAAAGCGAGAGCAGAGTTGAGTAAGGGCAACCATTTTGAGACCAATATTTAAGTCGCTAGTAAAACTTCAGGGTTCCACACGATCTTGAAACTTTCAGCATATTTACAGTCAAGTGTCTTCAAAAGTATGAGAACATTTTATCCTGCTACCTGCTTTATTTTGGAAGATATGAATTTTTGAAGAAGAGAGCGCAGTTGAGGAAAAATATTTTTTTATGAGACCGATTTTACTATGCTGGTGAAACTCAGGATTCCGCGAGATTTTTATGGAACTTTCAGCATATTTAGAGCCAAGTGTGTGCTAAAGATGGTGAAAATTTCAAGTTGCAACTTGCTTCAGATGACGCGAATTTTTCAATGAGGAAGTGCAGTTAAGTAAAATCATCTTCTGTGAGACCGATATTCACGATCCTATTAAAACTTCAGGATTCCGGATGATTCTATTGAAACTCTCATTAGATTTACAGTCAAGTGTTTTCTAAAGCACGTGAAAATTGTATCTTGTTATCTGCTTTATTTTGGAAGATACGAATTTTTAAAGAATAGGGCACAGTTGCGTAAAAACATCTTTTACGAGATCATATATTTACTATCATGGAAAATCTCAAACTTCTATTTTTACAAAACTTTTAACATCTTTAGGGTCAAGTGCTGTGAAAATTTTAAGTTGCTGCTTGCTTTGTAAGATACGAAATTTTAAAGGAGAGAGCGCAGTTGAGTAAAAACATATTCAATGAGACGGATTTTCTACGCTAGAAAACCTCAGGATTTCTTGCGATTTTTATGGAGCTTTTAGAATATTTAGAGCCTGCTGCCAACGTCTGCTAAAGATCGTGAAAGTTCTAAGGTTATTGCGATTTTTTCAACAAAAGTGTGCCGTTGACTAAGAACAACCATTATGAGACCGCCCAAACTGGATTCTGGGCGCTTTTAAACAAATATTCAACATCTTTAGACTGAAGTCTTTGAAAGGTCGCAAACCTTATTTTGAAGTAGATTTTTCGAGGAAAGGTTCTTCGGAACTTTAAGTAGAAAACCCGAACGATACTATAAGCAAAGTAGTGAAATTGTTGCTTTAAATCGCTGTTGAATTTAACGATGTATTATACAAATATTCATGTTCGTTTGCTGTTTTTCAAATCGGTTCCGTTGAATGGCAGATCAAATAAAAGAACTCCGGCAATCCGAAAAAACCAGTAACTGTAGCTAAACGTAAAACCCGTGTAAGAACTAACACGGATACTACTTTATTTCTTCTTTTGAAACGTAAACCGGCCGTTTCGTTTGAGGGACTAAATGCTAGCGAGTAAGACGGTTTTCGCTTTTGTGTGCGATCATTTAGACGTGAGCCTTGTCCTGTGCGAATTTGTTCATCTGTCGGCTTTATCCCCGTCCAGCTTTTCGATCGACTCGATTTAACAAAAGACAGGATTCGGAAGTTTTTTTCTTCTTCTGTCGTTGTCCGCAAAATTTCCCGACAATCAACCCAAAAACCAATGTGTGGTTTTTCGTGCATCGATTGAAAGATGTCTTAGTTTAGGTTTCCCAGAGAAGAATAATGAAGAAAATACACTTTATTTTCACAAGAAGTAAGTTAAAACTAACAACATACAGCCACTTTTAATATCACGCACATGCACTTACGGTAGATCGCAAATTAATACATTACAGTCTCAACCAGGTCAGTCTGATCAATTATGAATCAACATAATATCACAGATCAAACGACTCTGTTCCGGGGTAATGACACAGAATAAGTTGTTAAAATAGTTGAATTTCACGTTACCGGAAAGGTAATCTTGACGACGTCTATAATTTATGCCCTCAGACCCTTTTTATCCTTTCAATAATTCACTGGTCATTTAAACTAGTTCAGTTCAAGTCCATAGTCCTGAAACAAAGCAAAACATCGCACTCTATCTTTTTCTATGTTTGATGAGCGCATGGAATCAAATATTGATAGTGCTTTTCCTGCCGATTCGTTGGAAACAAACCGGAAATGTTTTGTAGAAAAATTACAGTCAAGATTGTTCCAGTTCTGTGTTTAGTGAAACGGAAAAACTAGTCAATTAGTCAGATATTTTTTAGATAATTGGTCGATTGTGTTCAATAAGTCATCCACTAGAGGATTTGGGTTGACTGAGGTTATTTTTCCTTGGAAAGTTGACAGGACGTTATTTTCTCAACACAATACCTCTTTTGGTCAAAACATCTAAAGTGAACCGTTTTAGAAAAAATCGGTATTCTATAAGTAGCGAAGATGGAAATTAGAGGTCATTCATAAAAGCAGGTTTTTTGTTGTTTTTCATTTTTCATCATTCAATTCCAATAAGCGCCTGCAAAATTTCGCCTATTTGGTCACTGGAAAAGTCCTCTAATGATCGTGAACATTTCAAGTCGATACTTGATTTGGTTTTGAAGATGCGAATTTTTCAAGGAGGGAGCTAAGTTGAGTAAAAACATCAATTTTGAGACCGGTTTTATTAAGCCGGAAAAAACAGGGTTCTTGGTAATTTTTATTTCCAAGAAATTCCAAATTCCTTAGAGTCAAGTGATTTCTGAAGATCGTGAAAATTTCCAGCCGCTACTTTCTTTAGTTTCAGAGATAATAATTTTTTAAGAGGAGAGCGCAGTTGAGTGAAAACATCTTTTATGAGACCGATATTTACCGTGCTTCCGCGTAATTTTTTTTGGGACTTTCAGCATTCTTGGAGTCCAGTGTCTTCTAGAGATCGTGGAAATTTCAAGTCGCTACTTGTTTTGGTTTCGAAGAAGGTAATTTTTACGTAAGAGAGCGCAGATGATCGAAAACATCCATTTTAAGACTGATATTTACTACGCTGTGAAAAATCTGGATGTCGGGTAATTTGTGCTAAATTTCTAAATCTGTAGGGCTAAATGTTCCCGCGAATTCCAAGAAACTTTCACTATCTTTAGAGCCAAGTGCCTTCCAGAGACGGTGAAGATTTCAAGTTGCTACTTGATTTAGTTCGAAAGATTCGAATTTTTTAGGGAGAGTGCAAATGAGTAAAATCTGTTATAAGACCGATTTTCACCCAGACCATATGTTTGAAAATCTTAGAATTTATCGCCATTTCTAACATTCTTTTAGCATATTTAGAATCAAGTCACTTCTAGAGGTCGTAACAATTTCACATTGCTACTAACCCAAATTCCTTTTTGAAACCGCTATTTATTAGATCGAAAAAACTCAAATTTCTAGGCAATTTTTCTGAAATTTCCAGCTTGTTTTAATCTAAATCTTTCAGATTCGAGAGACAGATCCGTTATTTATGGACCAAAAAACTCACCCTGTATATTCTACCACTATAAAATACATTTTAAACGCGAGAAATATTTTAATGTCAAACGGGGCTTAAAAATGGCAAAACTCATTTTTGCGAGCTTAAAAAAGGAGATCTTTTAATGCAATTTTCAAACATATGGAATAATCTCCTAAGCTTCCTCTGCCATCACTACAAAAAAATATTTTAATGGAAAGGTGGACCAAATAATCACTCCCCAGAAAGACCGTGCAATGTTGCACCTTTGCTGCGTTTTTCATAATAAAATAATGCGTGGTTGAAGTTTTTCTATACAGGCTCAATCCACAATTGGCTTCATTCTCCTCTCTCCTTCCTTTGATGTAAAACAGGAAAATAAAATCTAAATCTTAATAAAATATATAAATAATCTTAAGCGAAAAATCAATCTTAAATAAAGTGGCTGCTGCATCGAGCCAAATAATGACGAAATTATTTTCCATGTGGCAGCATTTTTCAAATTGAAATCAAAACCTATTTTAATCCATCTTGCGAGGCATCCAAATGTTAAAAACTCTTCAAATATTCCCCCGTTCCAATACTGTTCTTCAAATTTGATATCTGTTCGCGACGGATACCCGAATCCACGCTGAAGAAGCTCGGTTCTCCTTGGATAATCTTCCTGAACAAAAACGGGACATTATTTTAAGAGGATTACGGTTGAGGCAGTGGTTGAAAATTATTGGAGCTGCGGATCGCGCAAAAAGCAACAATATTGCCGGATTTAATCGGCTCAAACTCGCGAATCGGATTGTTCTCCTCGTCGAGCTATTTGTCAGCTCTGTAATTACCGGTTTAGATATTCAGTGATCTGGAATTTTCCAATCTATATATTTCAGAATTCGTTCGTCTTTAAAGCGACATTTTTATGCGATTTATTCGTTTTTATTACACTTGTCTAGGATTCCATAAACGCACAACAATCATTCATCTACTCCTTATTAAATATTGTTTTGAGAAATCGGTCCTTTCGAACTTTTTAGCTGCGGATTCAGCGAAATGATTTTCGTTAGATTAGAATATCTATTCTAATCGCTAGGCTATTATCGCTAAGCGATTAGAATAGATATTCTAATCGCTTCTTGTAGTTAATAAAACTTATTTTGATTCTTATGTTTAGAACCATTATTCAGCTCTAATGTTCCCTGTGTCATGGGAACAATCAATTTATCATATTACAAAATTTGAAAAAATCGGCAATTATTCATGTTGCTACCGACTGCGCCAATATTGCCAACTTTGTTTTTAAAAACACTTTAATTCCAGAACAATGCAATGTGAGAACTTTTCAACTATAACCGATTTTAATCACGAAAGTCGAATCATTTCTGTTGTGGCTTCTTTCATAGTTAAATTATGATGATCTTTAAGAGACGATGTTGCGTCTTAATTTTTGTATTATATGTATTTGGATCAGGTTGACAAGTAAGTCTAATTTTTTTTGATTATATCCAGTCTATTGTACTGCTAGCATTCTACTTGAGTTGAAAAGAGATAAAAATTGTTTTCTACTTTAAGCATTTAAAAAAAATCTTTCAACAAGAATGAAGTGAAAAACCCGGTAAGTTTCTAACTGAAGAAAGAATTCTAGAGTGACAAAGCTGAATATAAATTAACAAACGTATGCATTTAAACAAAAACAGCAACACATTTAAGTTAAATGAAACTACTATTGCTTAACTGCTGTGTGTTGGATAAAAAAATGAACGCGGTTCGTCAGTCGAATGTAACAATGCAGACGGAAAGCAAGTGATATAATTCAATCAAACCCTTTGAACGACCTGATAGTAGGATACAATACAAAATACAATTGTTGGCTGCCGTTTTCCGCTAAGTTTCAAATTATCGCAATTACCATTTGTGGTCGAGTGGGATAAAAGGGGGAATTTCGGAAACCGGAATCAAACGACATTACCGGGCAAAATCACAAAGTAGATGATTTCAATTCGAATGTTCGAGAAAGTTGTTTATCAACAAAAATCGGTATTTCTAAACTGAAATTTCTATTTGCTGATAGGTTGATTTTGGCTTTGTTTTTCACTTTTCCGTTTCGTATTGACCGGCAAATCTGAATCTATTGAAAGCGCCGAATCTCAATTTGCAACCAAATTATGCATTCAGTGGAACCGAAACCAATGAATAGCTTAAAATTAGCCACAAAACATAACTTTTCCTCGCTTCGTTCGACCAGTCACCAAATTGGAAACGTCATGTAGTATATAATTCGCATGAATGTCGGCTAACTACGTTGAGAGCGGGTTCTTTTCATCAAAACACCGCCTTTTCGTCAATCTAATCCCATATTTTTTGTCGTTATTTGCGGCTTATTTAAATACATACACACGCGTAAATCCGATCGTCTGGTTGAGTTTTTTCAACGGATATGGGGGCGGGTAAATGTCGATGTTTGTATAGGAAATTGTAATAATTGTAAGGAAAAACTGACTTTCTTTCAGCATGTTGGAGAGATTTACACCGGATTATTACTATAAAAAATATTTTGTAATAATTACTATAAAAAAACATAACTTAAACCAATCTTCCAAAAGAGATTTTGTCGCTGGTTTTTTTAACTCAAAAACAAAAATCAATAGTGCCAATTTTTTCTTTTCTTTTCTTTCGTTTCTAGAGTAAATGATTTTTTTTGCAAAAGCTGTATTCTGTAACCTCTTCTATTGAAATTGAAGAGAAGAGAGAGAAGATATGTGTCCAAATGAAACGTTCTTTAAATGTTTAGTACACTTATACAAGAGTCGAAAACCAACGATATTTACTTTACAGGAGATCCTATCACTCAATTGTATTTTAGATCGTAAGCATGTTCTTTATTAGTTGTGTCTGTTCTTTATTTTGTTAGTTGCCGTTATTAATCGTCCGATGCTTCAACTTTAAGTAGGGAAATGAAGAATACCACATTCTGATCAAATGGTACATCCACAAAGCACTGGGAAAGCAATTTAACATTTTCGATTTTGGATATTTTTCTACCGATGCAGTATGTACCTACTGTACCAAATTTATACCAAAAAATGGAATCTGGGTTCGGGAAATATGTACTAATTTTAAATTTTATTATACATATTTAAAAGAAACCATAACAATGGAACGTCGTGCTTCATGAAGAAAATTACGAATTTTAATACTCTGCTTACAAGTAGAAATGCGAATTTTTCGTAATTCGTACGGTTTTTAAAATATGCTCTAAAAACAAAGCAAAAATTTGAAAAATGGACCCATTTCGGATTTTAATATTTTCTCAGAAATCAAAGATTTGAAAGCGAACACGAATAAATAGCGCGATTTACAGCTCTATTCTCAAGTGAAAAACTCAGCTAATAGCTCTTCCAGATTTCATATATGAGCTAAAAACTACGCAAAATTTGGAAGAAAATTAACAAATTTTTGAATTTGAATATTTTCTGAGAAAAAACCAAAACCAAATGATAAACATGTTGCTTCTTGAAAAAATTACGCAATTTAATGCTCTGTTTGCAGGTAGAAAAGCGAGTTTGGTAGAACTTGCGGTTTTGCAAATATGAGTTCAAAACTATTTGAAATTTGAAAAAAAAAGTCATTTTGGATTTTAATATTTTCTGCGAAAACTAAAAACATTTGTCTTGGTTTATATGGAAAAATAACGTGATTTAATGTTCTACGTACAAGTAAAAAAGCGAGTTTTGTGTAACTCTAGCGGTTTTTAAAACATGAGTTAAAAACTACTTGAAATTTGGAAAAAATGGGCTCATTTTACATTTTCATCCTTTCTGCGATATGCAAAATTGAGCTATTATTAGAAAGCTCAACAATTGAGAATATTGGTTTACATAAAAAAATTAGGCAATTGAATTTTATTATTTTTTTATATTTTTTTACAAGTAAAAAGCAAGTTTTGTATGTCTAGCGTTTAAAATATATGCACTAAAAATACGCAAAAATTGGAAACAAAAAATTGAAAGCGATCTTTTGCAAGAAAAAATGGGCGCAGTTTAATACTTTATATTCCAATGAAAACCTGACGACGAAAATGAACTAATTCTCAATTGTAATATTTTCCCAGCAATCTAAAAACAATTTGTGGTCAAATGTTACATGCGAAAATAGCGCAATTTATTGTTCTGTTTTCTAATTAAAAATTAAGATCCGTAGCTCTTCCGGATTTTCCAATATGAGCAAAACCCAATATTTTTGGAAAAATGCACTAATTTTGGTCGTAAGCAACCGAATGTGAGCTCTAGAATTGATGAATTTTTGTGTTCTGGCGTTCTAATTTATGTTTTTGTAAAGAACATTATAATATATGTTATTAGATAGTGCAGGGCTACAGTTATGTTCCAGACATTCTGTATATTAATTTCATTTGTAAATGTATTTTAATCAAATTCTTAAAGCCGCTTAATGAATTCCCTGCTGAAATACATTAATACTTCTAGCGAACATTTCTTTTAACTATAGGCACAGTTCATTAATTATCCAGTCAACATATTGCAATAAAACCTTAATTTGTGATTAAAAAACACATTTAGAAATAATGAACTTTGCTGCCAGGTCAGAATAACATTAAAAAGTATTTTCCTGTTAAATCGAACATTTTTCTTATTGCATAACCACATAACGCTTTCATAGTCAAGTTTCATGTGAATTCTTCAACGTTATAATGTGTTCCCATTCCATGGAATTGTAGCCATTCTCAGGAAATTTTCAAAAGAAGCGCGTTTTTCTGTTGCGTTATTCATGCGATTTTTGCACTTTTTCTTTAAACAATAATTTCTTTGTTTTGGGAGTAGTTAGGAAGTTGCCGAATTCTGGATTTTGTAAGGAAAATTACATCAACCGTTTCGAATTTTGGTCATTCTTAGATATTTTTTTCAGAAATTCTCAAACTAAACGCGTTTTTTGGTAGCCAATTTGACTACCTTTTCTTAAAAGCATCATTTTACTTTGTGTTTTCATTAAATTTATGAATTTTTGGATTTTGTAGACAAAAGTTAACATAAATTACGCCGAAGGTTTCACATTTTGAACATTCTCAAGACGTTATTCAGAAATTGTCAAACTAAGTGCATTTTCATTGCGTGCGATTCATGTAATTTATTGCAACAAAATCGAATTTTCCTGTTAAATCAAACCTGTGTCTCATTGCCAAAAATCGAATTAAGGACAGAATATTTTAGTTTCTTAGAAGTTTAGTTTTAGTGTGTCCCTACCAAATTAATAAATAAAAAACCATAGTTCAAGTTCCAGCAAACTGGTAGGTGTTGGGTATCGATTGCCATTATCGGAAAAACTATACTAATTATTTTATGACCTGAGTTTCATCGTTGTTTCCAGGCTCATTTTCGATAAAACTAGGTTCAGTTGCATAAAAGCAAACAACTGTGTTGCATGTTTAATGCCACTGGCAGTCACAATAATTCATTATTTACAATTAGTTTGCCCTCCCTTAATGCGTTTCAATGTCTGACTAGTTTGTCTTTATTAATAAAATGCATTGTTTGCTTCCTTATCCTCTTAACCCAATTGCAGACGTTTGCTTTTAAAAAGCCCTCTCTTTGTTGTCAAAGAACTTTGGGACCTGGGATCCCAAAAAACAGCCCTACTTCCAAAAAGTCTTATTGACCCAGTCTTGAGAAGTTCCTCGAGCATTCAAATGGATCTAAATTCTTAATACCTGTTGAGGAACCACAATGGGAAAAATCAACAGGACTCACGTCCCTTTCTGCTTCCGGCCGCCCTAATTGAACTAGATAAATGGAAGTTCATGACATATTCCTCGGCAAGTTCCATGCTTCTTTCGCATGCAAGCGATCAATTTTTAATGCAGAACAAGCATCCGGAGATACGATCGATGCAGAAAGACAAATTACTGCTATAAATTCGCAAATTCTTGAACGATCCCCTGAAAACGATCTCTTTGACGACACCAAGGGTGGCATTTTGATTTCCCCTGAGGGAGTGTGGAGTGACGGCAGAAGGTGGGCGAATGGGGGGCAAATGGCGAGTCTTCAACAGGGACAAAAGACGAAAGGCGATCGCTATCCCGAGTCGATATATTTGCTTCTCTTTGTCACTTGCAGATGTTTTAATCAAGTTCAACGAACTGATTTGCTCGGTTCACTCAAACAATTGACGACCAAAAAAACTTAACTATCAACATTCAAACTACGATTGCTTTTTGCAATTGATTAGTTTGTCATTTTGTCTGTTTCTAAATTCATAAATATTTCCTCAATGATTGTATCGAGTTAACGATCGGAAGGCATGAGTCTCGGGAAATAACGGAAAATAATTTTTCATAAAAATCCATGTTTCTGCTTGTATAGACTGACCGAGAAAAAGTAGCGCGACACGATTTTTTGCGGTCACGCCATTTTTCCAACTCCACGTTGCCCGATAGGAATCGCAATATTGCTGTTAGACGGTTTATACATTACAAATTTGTATATTCATTATTCTTGGAAATGTCGCAAAACACCGATGTTTAACCGATCTGGACGATATAATTAGAACTAGTCACAAATGGTTACGGGAAACATGCAGTCGGAACTGCAGACAAATAAAACTTGGATTGTTTGATGGACTTAAAATTTGATATGATTGAAAATGTATTCAGGAAATATGCAAGCAAACGTTGAACTAGTCATCAATAGACCTCCATTTGTGCTTATATCGTTTAGATTCGTTTGTGATTTTCTGAAGCAACCTTTCAGAAAAGAAGTCAGAAATTTGTGCGTGCCCTTATGCAATTTTTGAACTTTTTCTTTTAAAATTTTTTTTTATCGCTTCCGACTTTTGGGTTTCGTAGGTAAAAGTTGAACGAAATCACGCCGATGGTTTCGAATTTTGACCATTCAATTTCAAACTATGCGCCTTTTTGTTTCAGCCTCGTGTTTGATGCGAGATTTGCAGTTTTTTTATAGTAATTTCTTTGCTTTGGAAGAGTTAAGAAATTGCACACCTTTGAATTTTGAGGCAAATTGCGTAGAAAATTTAGAATTTTGATTGTTCTCAGGAATTCTTGAAACCAAGCTCGTTTCCCTAGCGCGACTTTCACGCCCGTTATTGATATGAATTTTGCACCACACAAATAATTGGGATGAGTCAGAAAATTGTCGACTTTTCGATTTTGTAAGTAAAAATTTAAATAAAGTATGACGAATGTTTCGATTTTTGATTATTCTCAGAACATTTTTCAGAAATTTTCAAACTGAGCTTGGTTCCATGCGATTTTTGCACTGAAAAAAGACCTTCTTGGCTTTAGGAGTCGCTAGAAAATGGTTGACTGTTGACTTTATAGCCCAAAGTTGAGGTAAATCACGCCGAAAGAATTCGAATTTTGACTATTCTCAGAACATTTTTCACAATTTTTCAAACTATACGTATTTTTCTGGCATTTTCTGGGGATTCATGCAATTTTGGCATTTTCTCTTAAAAAAAAAAAAAAATTAATCGTTTTGGATTCAAGTAGGAAATTGGCTTTTGAATTTTGCAAGTAAAAGTTAAAACATATTCCGGTTAAAGTTTGAAATATTTAGCATTCTGGGAAGATTTTTTAGAAGTAAATTACGCAAAAAATTTCGAATTTTGAACATTCTAATATTTTTTCAAAAATGGCCAAAATCAGGGCATTTTTGGTAAGCAATTTCGTTAAAAAAATATTTTATCACCTTGGGTGGAGTTTTAAAATTGCCGACTTTCGGATCTTGTAGACAAAAGTCGAAATAAATTGCGCGGAATGTTTCGCATTTTGACCTTTCTCAGGAAATTTTTCAGAAATTTTAAAAATAATCGCATTTTTCTGGCGCGTCATCATGCGATTTTCGCATATTTTGTTCAAAACAAAATTATTTTGCATTGGGAGGTGATAAGGATTTACCGACTTTTTAATTTTGTAGGCAAAAGTTGATATAAATTTTATAAGTTTGTTATAAGTAAAAAGTTTCTAATATTGAACTCGGCGCATTTTTATCGCGCGCCATTTATGCGATTTTTGCACTTAAAAAAATATATATTTCTTAGCTTTGGGTCAGATGCGTTAGGAAATAGTCGAGTTTCGGACTGTAGGCAAGAAGGTGAAATAATTTACGCCGATAGTTTCGAATTTGATCAATCCTCAGGATAATATTCAAAAGAGCGCGTTTATTGAGCGAGCCATTGCACTATTTCTTAAGGAAATCATTGGCTTGCTTTGGTTAGAAAGTTGTAGTTAGAAAATTGGTTGCTGTAGTTAGAAAATTGCTAACTTTTGGATTTTGCAAGTAAAAGTTGAAATAAATTATGCATTGCATGATTATGAAAATTTAGGATTTTGGCCATTCTCCTGATATTTTTCAGAATTTTTCAAACTAAACGCTTTTTTGTGCATTAATGTGACTTTTTGGAGACGCATTTTGAAATTGCCGACGTTTGGATTTAGCAGGCAAAAGTTGAGGCAAATTATCTGGAAAAGGTTGAACCTAAGTACATTTTTGAGAATTTTTCATATTCTTTTTGGTGTTTTCCTTAGTTTTAGTTAGTTAAACTAATAATCAACAGGACTCCATTCGCGCTTCGATCGTTTAGATTCGTTTCATTCGCCCTAATTTTCTATAAACAATCCACTGAGTATTGCGTGAACAGTATGAAATCCACGCCCTGAATTTATTACCATGTATATTATCTGCGAAATCAATTAATTTAATATTTGTGCTTGCTTTAGAATCTGTACTTTAAGCTCGCTGAAATGGAACTTTGCTCTTTGCCCATTTCAAGATGTTTTCATAGTAAAATCTCATTAACTTTTGTGTTTAGAAATCATTAGCAAAAAATTACAATTGCGCGTATAACAGTAGCGAATATGCTTAAAACGAAACAAAGGAGCTGGAGTTTCAATGCGAGCGCCTTTCTGAAACAATAAGAATATTTTCAGTAGACGATGAATTAAGTGAGACTAAAATGAAACGGTTTACAAAAGTGTATTACCCAGGCGGTTGTGTGCGCTAAGCAGAAAACAGTTTACATATAAATATAACAACAATGTTGTTTTGGAAAATTCAAATTAACTGCGGAATTAAAATAGCTGCATTGAGGCCATTTAACGTGAATATACACAATGGGACGCAGCCAGTTGCATCAAAAATGAGTTGGAAGTGTGCCGGACGATCCAAATGTTGTCTATTCTTAAAAAATCACCTGCAAATTACCATTGCTCCTACCTGGGGTTTAGGCTAACATGTTCCATTGTTTTTTCAATACTCGTACCTGCAACAAGAAGAGAGTTATTAGATTTTTTCAAGTATAAATGAGACTTTATTCAATGAATATTGTGCAATTTTTTATTTTTCTTGGCGCAAAAAGCAGGAAAACACCTGCGTTACTTCTAGAACTTTTTGCTGCACCGACCCGAACCTTTGAAGATGTACGACAGCTTAAAAACCCGAAAATCAGTAGTTTGAGAATAAAAAAAAAATGTACGAAGCAACAGTTTTGGTCCAAGTAATTTTGCTGTGATTTCAAAATTAAATATTCAGTCCCATTAACTGCGATTCTACTGCTACAAAACAGATTTGCGTTAAATCGCTTCGTGAAAAGACAAGAAAAAATATCAATAAAATGTATATACTAATAAAAAGTACCTATAATAAAACACGTCGTTTTCGAAAAAAACTGATAAAAACAACTGGGCTTTCTGGACCTGATTTGGAAAAATCGGTGGCATGATTTCAGTGAAGGTGACTTAATATTTGATTCATCGGATAATTTCATATTAAAACCTGATAAAGGCTAAAGAGGACCGTTGATAAAACCTGCTTAAACAAAAGTTGCTTATCGACTTTTAGCAAAAGCAGAACAAAAGGAAATCGGCTCAGGTACTTAGAGTTGCACAAGTTTTTAACATCTCGCCTCTAAGCGGATAAAAAGCAAATTCTTTGCTCTGTCTGTCGCTGTCTCGCTCAGTGGAAACTTTGTGCAAAGCAGAAGATTAAATGGTTAAACAAAGGCGAGCCAGACGATTGAGTTAAGTTTTTGCGTTTGTTGGTGCGGTACCTTTGAAAAATGTCGGTTTCTTATTTAGCATTTTTTCCACGTTCAGAAGCCAATTTATATAATTTTCAAGCACTTCACTTAATATGCTCCTCTCGCCTTTTATTGATAACATAAATATACCTTTCAAGCACCAGCGAGCATACAACAGTTAGGTAAAAAGTATGGCAATGTATCAATTTTTAATGGAGTCGTTTTAAAAAGCACGCTCAGGGCACATTTTTGTGACAAATGGCTCCTCCGTCTCCCATAATACTAAAATACGTACAGAAAGGAACTTTTCTGGAGAAACGACCTATTACAAATACGCTAAGTATTTCTCCCGTTGTGGGTCAATATTTAATAAGGGTTTTATCGTTCCGTTAAGGGTTAGGTATCTTAAGCGCAGGGGTCTTAAACACGACGAACTAACGACTCGATGGAACAACGCATTTAAAATTAACGAACAAGTCTATTTTATGTTTGTTTTGCCAATTTGGGGCTCATAAAGTCCCGTTCATAATAACTCCAGACGGTTCATTACTCACCGAGTGAAAGTGTTATTAATGCTTTTAGGCGGCCCTGGATCTTTTAGGCCCTAATTACAGTGGGGTATGATTTGTGCTTGTTTACAATACAGTATTGTAAAAGCGCCGTCGATCGAAAAAATAAACCAATTGCAAAATTTGAAAAAAAATAGTTCATGCCTGACTTAAAGGTAATTTCCTGGTCTTTAAAATGCATGTCGAGTTTTAATAACCGGACTTCCTCTAAGCGATATCTGGACAAGTTTACGTATCCAGCACTTCGCACAACTAAAAGACAAATTTTTGTAATGTAATGTTGTAAATAAAAATTTGCAGTTTGCAAATTTTTATTTACCCCTGGACTAAAAATTTTCGATTGCACAAAAAACTTATTCAGACACGAACTCACGAGAATTATTATTATTATAGATTTTGACTAAAATATTCATCATAGCAATTGGATTAGACGTTTTATTTGCTACAATCTTCACCAGAAGAGATTATGCAGAGTTTGTTAAATTCCTGGTGTCACCTTGTTTCATTTATATTTACTAGCTTCTAGATTACACATTCGAACAGTTGATAGGGCGAATTTGGAATCAAACTCTTGCTGGCGATTGTCAGTTTTGGTCGGTTGAGGAGCAGACTTTGAGCGATTTTGAACAGTAGAGGAATTAGGGGTTAAGATGCAGGATATTGAAGTGGTTTGTTTGTTCACTTTAAAGTGCAAAGATAGTAATAATACTTGATTGTGCGAATTAGTTACCGAAATACTTGTAAAGTGTATAATTTTTTCGTGTGAAAACATTTGTTTTTGAATAGTTTTTCAATTTTTAGTATCAATCACAATTTCGATTTTTTTTCATAGCAAATAGGTGTGAAGCCTTGATCGTCTTTATGGACTCAATTGTTTTGGTAGGTTTTTACTAGAATTTTGTTGATTAATTTGAAACTCATGTTTTTAAAAAACACTTTATTTCAAAATTAATACAATATTCTTTATTATGTGGATTTGAATTGTATGTGACCGAACCGGACCTAACCATAGGCTGACTATGAACTTTTATACTTAAATCATGCTGATCATAGCAGAAACGATACTACGTCTTATTTTAATCGTTTAGTCGGCGTAAGTGGCCATATAATTCTAGGTAGTAGGTTTACAAATGCATAGAGGAGAAGCAGAAAGAGTTCAATAAAGACGTTTCACGTTTTCCCAGGAACTGTTTCTATGGGATTCCGGCCGTTGCTGCATTAAAATGCCCTTTCACTCGGACGAACACAAACATATTTAAATATTAAAACCCCCCGACAAGCATTTGACCGCGAAAGACTGCGGTATGGCCACATTTAGCCAGTGGCGTAGGCCAACGATTATTTATGCATGTCGGACGTAAATGTTCGATCATGCATGCATTCATTTCGGAAAAAGCTACTGCATTAATTTGGTTGCAAATGAAAGCAAATTTATCCGCAATTTTGCCCAGTTCAGTTTCTATATAAATATGTTATTTGTACTATATTTACGCCAAAACATCGCACTGTTGGCCATTTTTTGAACAACCGTGGGTTAACTTGGGTGCAAAACTGATTGCAAGTCTCACTTGATTCTCAAAATTGAGCAACCGCCTCCAAGGAAACGAAACCCTGAGAAACCACCATAGAGTATGATTTTCAAAGAACAATCAACTGAATTTGACGAAATAAATATTTGAAGAACGACTGGCAAATTTGTACGTAAAAATCATTGCAACTATCAATTTGACTAATTCTCAAAATTAAGCCCAACACTCGAAACACACCACGCTTTGAAGAATTATGAACTGAGGTTCGTTCTAATTATTCCCGTAAAATGCGCGTTTAAATCTCCACTAGTATGCTCGTAATGATTTTTTGAACATAGGCAGATCATTATTTTTCAAAATTGATTGCAAGCCTCATTTTAAAAACTTCTAAAAATTCAGTCCAAAGCTCCAAAAAACCAAAACTCCGAGGAATCATAGAGTGATGGCTGGCCTATTTACTGCTGCACAATGCAATTTTCCATATTAATTAATTAGTTCGGTCGTAATTAATTTTTGGAATTAGTTGAAAAAGTGGTACTACTATAATATTGAATAATTCTCAAAATTGAACCAAAAGCTAAAAGAAAACCAAACTTTGAGAAAACATAGAGTAATGGTTCCTCTATCTTCGGCCGCAAAAGACGCATTTTTATATTCATTGGTTTGGTCGTACTTCATTTTTGAACAATGGTAGGTAAATTTGCTCGCAATGGCCATTGCAGGCCTGAATTTGAATGATGCGCACAATTAAACCACCGTCGCCCCGGAAATAAAACTTTGAAAAACCATAGAATAATTTTTGCTCTATTTTCAGTCCAAAAAACGCTTTTTAATTTAAATGGTTCGGACAGAATGAATTTTTGAAGATCGAGGGGGAAATTTAGACGCCATAGTCATTAAGTATCGCCTATATGCAGCAAAAGGTATACGATGTTATTGGCTTATGTTTACTGATAAATTCAGATCTTTAATTGTATGTTTATCGTTTTAGCCATTCGAGAGATATAAAAAAACTTTTTTTTTTAATTGCTTAGAAAATTTCTGCCTAATACTATAAACCTGTTAAAGGTTTATGAGATGATGTGTAAAACTGCGATTGTACATCGCGTCTTCATTTGGTTTGAAAGTAGCACGAAATAGTGTTAAATTTTTTGCTTCGTGTGATCAAAATTGGTGTTTTGCATGGCCATTGAATTTAACCAAAATATCAATCCAGATTTTACATATTAGCAATCAAAGATTCTTTACTTCAAACTGGTGAGTGTACCGGGCTTTCAGGCCATCGTGGACAAGAGTTTGTTCCTGACCTCAAAGATTATTTATAAAACACTCGTCAATTGATAAAGCGCAAAAATAATTTCTTTACATGTCAGCTCAGTTGCAGACGCAAATTGGAAAATCAATTTTAAGAGTTAGATAACGAAATAACTGGATATGGGTTTGTTCTCAAATTACTTTTTAAGAAGGTATTTAATAATATGAAAGTATCATTCAGTGCGAGAGCGCATCATTCTCTCTGACGAAGATTTAACTATTTCTCGTTGAAAAGTTCCTATTCACTCTTCCTGCCTGTGGAAAACTATAATTTACTAAAGCATCTCCGCTACTGGCCGTTAACCATCGCTCCAATATCCCGTCTGTCCCATTTGCAAGTTCTGGACCCCGTATCGTTGTTAACTTGCTGGAAAATCTGGTGAAATTACTTCGTATAATATTCCGGGGACATTCGAATGAATGTTTTCCAGAGTGTGTTACTTCTAATTAGACCTGGCCTTTAAAATTCTCCACCTAATGGAAAAAGAGACTCGACATTTGCCTCGCACTTAAACTACTCACGAAGAACTCTAATGGATATGTACTTTCCCTAATAAAGGATTTGGTGAGAGCGAAGTTCACTAATCATTTTTCTGGATTTTTTACGATATGGAAATTGAGACAGTTTTTCGAAAATTAGCATCTTGAAAGTTTGGGAAGCGAGACGGAAATTGTTATTAACGTATGTCTTTCATAAAATTGTTACAATTACAATTATTACAACAATTAATAGATTTTCCACTTGCGTTTCACTTGGGTATCAAAAACTCCTTAGCAATATTGCGAGGGCGAACAACGCTTCATTTAGCTCGTATTTTCACCACCATCGTTTCGATCTGGTATGAGTTCCACATTTTTTTTCTCTATTTTCTTGATTATTTCACTGCAGGCTTACCACCACGAAAGTAACACACCGCCAACTCTCAATACAATTGAGGTAAATGGATAAAGAAACTGGCGAAAGTGATTTATTTTCCAGATTAATTGTATAGATTTTCTGCACAAGTTTAACTGCCTTTTTGTAATGTAAAAAGTGAATTGGTATTTTATAGAGAAAAATCAAATTTATCTACACTTAATCAAGCCAGTGCTAATGACGAATGTTTAATTTATCAATGGAAAATAAAGATAGTTTTTAAAACCTGTCTAAAACCGTTCTATACCACAAACTATAAGTTAGTTTTTTATACGCATTGTTAAGTTCTATTTTTTTGGTCAGTTCACTAACTAGTAGAAATCGTGATGTGAAAGCCTATAAAAAGGGGTTTAAAAATAGAGAAGCATTCCGATTTCAGTACAAAACTATTGTCTTTCAGATTTGGTTAGCACGGATAAAACTGATAAAAAGTGAAACTTTCTAGAAACCATTTTCTTCGCAATGTAAGCAACGGCACACTTCGTGGCAATTTTAGTCTGAAGTCTGAACGCAATAGAATCGATTCAATCAGTAGAATAGTTTGACGATATAGAAGTCATAAAATAATAATCTATATATATAAAATTATCGTGTCACAGTTTTAGTTAGCATACTCCTCCGAAACGGCTTGACCAATTTTGATGAAATTTTGTATGTATATTCAGTAGGTCTGAGAATAGGTTGTTATCTATTTTTTATACCCCTAAG
>NW_026018611.1:3704231-3718934 GCF_020466585.1 Dendroctonus ponderosae
TCTCATAAAAGTTGTTTACTCAACTGCGCTCCCCCTTGAAAAATGCTCATCTTTAAAACTGCAGCGAGTAGCAACTTTAAATTCTCACGATCCTTAGCAGACACGTGGCTCTACAGATGCTGAAAGTTCCATAAAAATCACCCGGCATTTTGAATTTTTCCCGCGTAGTGAATATCGGTCTCATAAAAGTTGTTTTTAGTCAACTGCGATCCCCCTTGAAAAATTCGCATCTTCCGAAATAAAGAGAGCACCACCTTGAAATTTTCACGATCTCTGGAAAGCACTTGACTCTAAAGATGCTGAAAGTTTCCTGAAAATCGCCAGCATTCTTTGAGTTCTTACTCAACTGCACTCTCTAAAAATTCGCGTCTTCCGAAGTAAAGCTAGTACCAACTTGAAATTTTTACATTTCTCGGCTCGAGAAGTGCTGAAGGTTTCATAAAAATCTTCCAGAACCCTAACTTTTGCCGGCTAAATAAAAGTAAAAAATAAACTAAATAACTAAGAAATACAAAAAGTATAATAGCACTTAACGACAAAACCGTGAATAGGACAGTATGTCTGGGCAAGGCATTTACCTTGAAGACAATCGCCAAAATGGGAAACCTTTCCGACAACTTGTTGCGTGATTCGGGAAAAAACTTCACAAAGGGCGCGGCTCCTTTGCAAACAACAATCGCAGTTCCGGAATGGGGCGAACTGCATTACGGACTGCTCTGGTCATAACTGGATTGGCCGCAATTGGGTTTTCTAAGGGTTATGCACCCTTTGTGGATTAAGACTGGAAAATTGACAAAAGATTTCGACAACTGTGTTCCGGAAATTCCATACTTTTGATCGTGATATCGGTGCTTAACTGGAGGGTGAATTTATGTATTATTCGACAATTAAAGGACGAAGGAGAGGAGAACCGAAGAGCAGCTTTGTGTGATCTAACAGTGGCACGTCAAAAATTGGGGAAAACACGATACATCCAAGGAATTCTTCCGGCTGCCTCCCTGCAGACAGCAATAGACTGTAAAGTTATACGCATTATTTGTCTATGTTATTGCATATCGGGCCGACAGTGACATATTACGCAATGCATCCACTTTAGGGATTAAAAAGGAATTGCGAAGCGTCGTGGATATGGAATAATGGATGTCGGAACGGGAGAAAAATTGCCAGTGTCAACTAGAACACATGTCCGATTGAATTTAATTTCGTTCTAGCATTCAAACTAGCGAACTCAGCTTTCCAATGATTTGTTCGAATTAATTCAATAAGTCGTCGTACGATTCCTGAACATCTGCAAATCATCGGAAATGCGATTGTTACGAAATTGGGAAAATATCGAGTTAAACAAGATGGAGGTATTTTGCCTGTGAACTGATAAATGAGAAAAAATTGCTTCAGAATTAAAATTATATCTATAGAGGTCGTGCCTCCTTTCCAGTAGGTAAAGCACAGTAGATTTGCATTTAAATGTAGAAATATGAATATGATGCATCAACAAAAATTAATCGGTTTAAACCCGATCCACTTTGACTCTTTCCTATATGTTTTACCATCGTTTTTTGCTTGTGGGATAAACTTTATATTTTGGGCCACCCTGTAAAACTTAGAGTTTGTACATGACTTTTTTTCACTAATTGAACTTTCTTTTGATGGTAAGCAATTATTTGGATCAAGTCTCATCAAGATCAAGAAATGTAATTTTGAAAAGACAGAGCGAGAAAAAAAACATGGGGAAACTCAAGGTACCGAAATATTTTTATGATACGTTCGGCATCTTTAGGGTGAAGTGTCTTCTGAAGATGATCAAAGTTTCAAGTTGGAAGTTGCGTTAGTTCGCAAAATATGAATTTTTAAATGGCAAAGTGCAGTTGAGTAAAAACTGCAGTTGCAAAATCATTTTGAGACTGATATTTACTAAGCTGTGAAAGTTGCGGATTGCGTGTGATTTTTATGAAACTTTCAGTGTCGTTAGCATCAAGCCTCTTCTTAGAATGGTAAAAATTGCAAGTTTAGATTGGACTCTGGAAATTTTTAAAAGAGCGAGCGCAGTTGAGCGAACACATTCATTTTGAGACTGATATTCACTCAGCGGGAAACAAATGCTGCTTATGAGCAATTTGAATGTCGTGAGAGTGGTAAAAATCGCAAGTTGCTACTTGCTTTAGTTTGGGCTTTGGAAATTTTTGAAAAGAACGACCGCAGTTGAGTAAGAACAATCATTTGGAGACTGATATTCGTTCAGCTGAAAGAAATGCTGTTTGTAAGCGATTTTTATGAAACTTTCAGCGTCGTGAGTGTCAAAACTTGTCTAAAAATGGTAAAAATCTCAAGTCGCTACTTGCTTTAATTTCGATTCTGCGAATTTTTAAAACAGCAAACGCAGTTGAGTCAGAACACACATTTTGACACTGATATTCACTCAACTGGTAAAATTGCAGTTTGTAATCGGTTTTTATGAGACTTTCATTATCGTTACTGCCAAGTGTCTTCTAACGATAGTAAAAATTTGAAGCTGCTACCTGCTTTAGTTTGGAAGATAAAAATTGCCAATCAATTTTTGTTCATTTACTTGGCTAAGCAAACTTACCATTCTACGCTATATTTATTACATTGATTTTACGGACCGAGCAAACCATCTTTAAATATGCAAGCCACTGCTGCTAGCGAAACGTCAGGAAAAAATTCTTTTGCACGACTTAAACTCCCGAAAAACTCAGCAGTTTGAATTGATAAATGAATAGGAAAACTTTGAAACACCAGAACATACCTACAGTAAATAGTTGCAAATCATCACAACTTAAGAATCCAATAAAGAAAAAATCAACAAGCAAGATGAAGAAGAAAAACTCAGAGCAACAAAGAAAAATCCGCAATGGAAAAACATAATTTTCATGTTCGCGGCAGTTCACTGCAGCAAAAAAAGTGGAATAAACCGAAAGCACAGACAGTGAGTTAAATATAGCAAAACAAAAATTAAAAAACGAATAACTTGCGGATGAAAAAACCAATTTTTCTTGGATTTTTTGTTATACGGAACATTTGCTTCGTTTTTTTGGAAAACGATCCCTTAAGTGACGCTTAAGCACCCAAAGCTTCATACGCTCCACGAGCCATCAGTATTCGTTTATCTGAATTGGTAAGATATGAAAAACAGCCATAAAAACACACTTAATGAAAATTAGTCTGCAACATTCTTAATTAATTTAATTAACAGCGAATTTCCGCACTTTCCAAGACATATATAAACAAACTCTCTAAGTTATTAATTGGTCATAAATGAACTGCCGTTGGTCAAAACTGATCAATCAATCAATAATTAATTAAATTGATTTGAGGGCAGAATTCGTGGAAGCCGATAGGCCCAATCATGGAGACTGATTAATGATTCGCTGATAAAACCCGCAAGCCGTAAATACAAACACTCATTTTCCTGCAAAATACACATTACTTGACCAACTGATATTTACTATACTTGTGCCCATTCTAGACCATCAATTATAAAATGCATTTTCATGCAACAGAATTCAGGTTTTTAAAGCTTCCTTACGAATTTTCTACTATTAAAACTCTCGTTCCACTTAACAATTGAATCAACCACCAAACATCGAAAGATAATTTAATGAATCTACATTTTTTCGCGAACAAGAGTATCCACACGGGATTAACTTATTTGAGTCGAATCAACATGAAAAATGTGATTTTAAGAACGAACGTTGAAATTTTAATAATAAAAGTAGACTGGAATATGGAACTGTTTTTACTGCAAATTATGGTGGAATATTCATTTTTAATGGCGATAATGCCCAGAGTGTTTAAAATGTTCTTCAATAATCCCGTGGAAATATGAACAACAGGATTTCATGGAAATTATCCGTAATTTTCCCGAATATCATGCTTTGCGGTTGATTATTGAGCAAGCAATCCCTTGAAAAGTCAAGAAATGAAAAATAGTAATATTGTGTGGCCCACAAGCGTAATGGCTGTCATAAAACCAGCCGAGCCATAAGCGCCCTAATTTTCTATTATCCTAAGACATAAGATATTAGCAGTAAGAGCCCGCAAACATCGTTCATATCCCATAAGGGACCTACTTAAGTAGCGACTCATTACTTTGGCTAACTCCCGGATAAATTAAGGATCCTCCAGCGTCTGTTTCAATGTTTCATGGAAAACATCAATCGCCAGTATCGGGATAAAAATCCGTTTTTACCCAGCCCCTTTTATTAGTTGATTGGGAAGTATATTTCAAAGATAATTGAGCATCTGTTGTTCTAAACTCAGGGTCGGGCATTCTGTTTTGCCTTGTTTGAACTGAAATTATCATTTATTTCGTTTTCCCCAAATATCAGCGTTAATTTTCATTATTATGAGCATCCAAAAACCCTAATAGAACATTCAGACCTGAAAAGGGTATATCGAGACGCTAAACGGGTCCATTAAAAATTAACAAGATTTTAAAGGCAGGCAAGGATTTGAGTTATCCCTTTTACGCGTAGGTGATTATTACGGGATTATTGTTGTGTTTCGGATTAGGCATTATGTTTCCTGGAATCTGGATTGTGTTTTGCGAATTAAATACGTTGCTTATCAGCGACTTGTTCCATTATCTATAAACTGTTGTCGGCATGTTTTAAACGTGAAATTTGTCAGTAAATAAATTTACCGTAACTGGCTTGAGAAAAAAGGTCGTTGTCTTGCGCCACCACTGATCAGTTTCCGAGCAAATTAACCAAGTTAGTCGAAAGCACTTTTAAATCCTTAGAGCTGGTAGTTTTAAAATATTCATTTTTCTCCTTTGTAACGGTGAATATTCATGGGATGGCAGTTTTAAAAACTGGCTCGACTCCCACCTAATTCGCCGAGGTCAACTTTAATGCATTATTGAAAAAATGCCGCCCCGAAAGGCGAAAAAGATATTTGCGAAAGATTTCGGTAAAACCCGAACGAGCTCATAGTACAGAAAGTTGATTAAACATTCCTTTTTAATGGTAATGAAGGTCTTTTGAGGAATGGTGGGAAAGTCATTAACAAGTGTTGAAAAGAGGGTTTAGATTGGATTTTGCTCTCAAAAATGTCACTGGTTACATGTATGAAAGACTCTTCCAGAAATGAAAGAAGAATCTGCATATTTCATACTATTAGAAATGGAGGTGCTCATTTTTGGGTTTAATGCAAATATTTATCATTTTTCCAATTAGTGAAGAATAAGTGGGACTCATTTCCAAAAAACCTGTATGAGCAACAGTTGCAGTTATTAACCGAAAATTAAATAGAAAATGTAGCTGAGGAATGCTTGAATATTTAAACTGCCAAATGCCAAAATGACTCAATGAGGGCAACGCTTGCAACAAAGCATTGTGAACTTTTTCACTAAAGATTCATCCTGAACTGCCAAAAACGTAAATTTTCCATCAGAAAATCAATTACCTGAAAGGATGTGAAAAATCCCTGAAAGCTTGCCCTCAGTTGAACAAGAAAACGTTTATTTAGGTTCCACTAAAAGGGTAAAGAGTGACTTAAACAGTTTTTTAATTTTTTGCCCATCCCTTTCATCTACAGAGTGAACTGAAAAAATCCGCTTTTTCGAAACTCAACATTTTTTCTCTATGATGGATTTTCAAAATATAGAGCTTATGTTGAACCTAGAATTCATAGTCAACTTAAGCCAACTTTTAAATTTATCGGACTGCGTGCCTAAATGGATTAAGTATGTATTTGAAATAAGTCTGGCAGAATCTCAGATTTGGGGGCAGTTATGATTTGGGTAATTTTTTATACTCTACACATTTTTGCAAGACCAAAAATATATTTTTTTAGATCACCCTGTAAATAAATAATATAAGCGAAAGATTCGAAATTCGATTCGAGATATGAGGACTATCGTTATGCCTTTCATGTTGAAATATTCACAAAAGCTTTTTTGTTCAACAGGGGGCGGTCCAACTTTCACAAAATTTACATTTTTTCATTTTCCACCCTATAGAAAGTGTCGTAAATTTCGCTGAAAACACGGGTTGTTAGAAAAAGGATTGGACTAGATAACGCATTAAACAGTCAGAATTTATCTAGTTTCAAAGTTAGGGAAATTTTGACCGTGTAAGATTCATTTTGAGCAGTTTAAACTTGCAATATTACATAACGTGCATTCGTTAGTCCTTTTCCAAATACAAAGTAAAATTGAAAAATAGATTTCCAGATTCGAGGTCCATTTAGTGCCAAAAAAAGTTTCTTGCTTAATTGGGAGCATGCCAAACTTTCCAACGAAAGTAAAAAAGAAATATGTTAAAAAGGATTTGCAGCAGAAATCAAATCGCTCGTAGCAGTCGAAATTTACCCAGTTGCAAAGTTAAGGCAAATTTGGTGTAATTTTTTTTTGTTGAGCATTTTAAATGGATACAGATCGATTTGTTAGCGGTTTTAGTTTCATAAATGGAAATTATTGGAAACACTGTCCATGGCCATAATTTAATTAATTTGTATATTTATCATATATATTCAATTATTTGTATATACATGTATGTGTAAAATAATTTCATCGATTTCAACCGTGGCAAATTTACACCCACAACTACGGCGAGTTGCAATAATTTTCAATACAGTTTGTCTATTTAGCGTGCAAAATCTAAAAGGCAAAATTATTGTCGTTAAATCGACTATATTTTGCAATATAATTATGGCATCATTTATAAACTAAGAGAAATTAAAAATACATAATTATAATACGTTTTTGTTACTTAATTCTCAAAATTTCTTCGAAACTAGTAGACGATAAATTATTTCTTATGTTAAAACGTTTTTATGATACATTTATGCTTATTTTCGCTTTGTTACATGCAGCAATTTGAACTGAAAAACACATTGTTAGCGGACACTAAAATAAGTGTTTGGAAAAAGTGCAAAATACCTTGAAGTTTTATTTATCTCGTGACGATTAATATTCACATTAGCCATTACAATTCTGATATTAAGTCAATAAAACGTTTAGAAAGTAACCAAATAAAACGACATAAAATCCTGAAAAAGTCCACGACCAATATATCGATAAACAACGCAAAACTAACGAAGTGAGGAAAAAAACAAGGGAAGGTAAAGCGCCAAAATGCAAAGCAAGAACACCTTGACAGAAAAATAGGCAAATAGGAAAATGATAAACCAGATTGGAAAAAAACTAGATAAAAACGAAAATAGATACAATTTTTTCAATGGTCCCAATTTATTTACCAAAATTAATTAGTAAAGTAGTACATAATTGGTAAAATTTGAAACGTGTGAAATTGAAAATTGAAGTAATATTCATTCATCGACTTAGAATGGCGTAAAACCATTAAAACTAATAGAAAAGCAGCAACAGTTCTAAGAAGTTAAGTTATAAGTGCGAATCACAGTGAAATAAATAAAAAATCACAATAAGTTTAGATCCAGCGCATTCTAAAACGTTTCTTTGACGGACAAACAGTTGGGTTAAATTTTCGGACAAATCACTTCTGAAGATGCCGGCCACTCCTGTTTGCGAAACGTCAGGAGAAAGCATAATTTTTCTTTTTGAGAATAGTTAAAAGGCATTACCGACACATTTATGTGAAACTTTAACTATGTTTTATGGGGCTTTTAGCCTTCAATCAATATACTCTGGCTCATGAAATTTGCAGACCTTTTCGGATCTGTGAACTATGGCATTTGATTCGAAACAAAGCGCAAAATTCAAAAGCAACCAGTCGAAATATTTTTAATTCAACCTATAATCTTCCTAATATTTAGACATTCAAACAACTCCAACTAAAATAATAAAAGTTGCACGAAGAAACTTACCCTCTAACTAACAAAGTGCGTGTTGGCTGTCGATCCATTTACATTGGCTTGCAAGTTCCTTGATTATCCTCACCATCTGTAAATATGAAATGATGGTAACTGAATATTGAATTACCGAAATAAATAAAAATGAACGATTTGCCGCTTTGGCTTTTACAGACAAAACTATTTTCGTTGAAAAGACGTTTTATCAATAATGCATTAGCGTGACCCGGTTGTACGTAGAAATTTCAGTTTCAAAATTGTTGCCTGTTTTAATATTTATAAAGGGTAGGTGTGTTTTGAATGTTTCACATTCCAGTGATTTAAGTAGCATTATGGTACATTTAATCTATGTACAATTGAATCAATTGGCTATAATTAATACTGAGCGGTATTTGAACAGCATTGTTAATATTTCATGCTTAACCAATTAGGGGATGAAATTAGGAAAGAATTTCAACCCTTCCCTCTTGAATTAACATAATCAAATAAAGTGCGACCCGACTCGTGGGGTTCCGAAGTATCCCAAACAATAAATTACATTAAGTGTACATTAAGGTAAACTTCTTGGAGTTTTCCCTTCGGTCCTTATTACCTGCGCGTTAAACCGAGGTGTTTTTCCTTAATAAATTACCATATTTTATCCGCCGCTGTTGCCGATAATCAGGAAATTTTATTAACAATTAACACACTCAAAAAATGCTCACTACCCGCAAAGAAATGCCAGAAATTTCATAGGGAACGGCCTGACCAGTTTGCTGGAATTTGGGATCAAACTCCAGCCAGTTGTCTTAAATAGGACTTTGTGATCAAAAACATGACAACAGTGTCGTCTGGGATAAAACCGACCCTTCTAGAAACGTGTGGTTTTATATCCCTCCTTGAGGAGAGCTAAAAGATCTACTAAAAATAATTATAATTAAGCAACGTTAAACCAGGTATGAAAGGGTTTATAGTTGATGGAACGTTTTGCTGGAAAGTTTGGATCATTTTATGGGCATAGTCCCTTCTTCTCTCCAAACAAAGGCCTAAGGTACCATTGGCAATAGGAGGCAATGTTTTGAACGTAAATTGAATAAATTCGTCAATAAAAGTATATGTATAAGTCAATAAAAAATATAAAACTATATACAAAGCTTAGTTCGAAAGTAGATTGAAAAATTCATCAAACCATTTGACAAATATATATTTGAAGCTTCGCTGTAACAACGAAATATAATGTGAAATCTAAAATTTTCACTAATCCAAAAAATCGCAGTAAAACTGAATTAAATTGCCACAAAGTCGATCAAAGTGTAATTAAATATTTCAATGTTTATACAAAGCTGTATTAATTCGTTTATGTAACCAGATGTAGGCCCATAGTGGGAAGCGCTGTTTGTATGCGTTAATTAAAATAAATTATAACAAAACGTTAAAATATTAAATGTAACTCTTCCAGTAATTATTTACAAATAATACGGACAGCTTCAGCAATAGAGCGCTTCTATTTTAAACATTTCAAATTGGTTTTTCTCCTAGTGTTTTGCAGTTCATTTACAATTCGATTTTAATTTGAAACTACCTCGACATCAACGGTTTTAATATTAATATTTTCATTTTGTTGTTCATATTTCTTTTGTTCTAGGTGAAGAGCCATTTAAAAGGCAACGTCAATTTTACATAACTATAAATAACGAGTTGAGTAGAATTGGATGTTTTTTTAAATTATCTTATCCTAGATTTAAGCAGAAAAATGTTCAAAAATCGTGCATAAACTGCACAAATTTGCTAGGAATATAAATATATGCTGCTTAACTGCGCTACTTTGCTTAAAAGGAGTTCTATTAAATTTTACATTACACCATCGTGTATAACGCAAGTTGGGTAAACGAAAATAGCAATATAATGTTGAATGGAAATGGCCCTTGTTCTTTTCCTTTGCTTGTAGTTAAGTTAATTATTGCCTTAAAGTAACGCACAGAAGCAGAAAAGTACATGTAATCTATAGTTGTTTCTATTGCTTGGGTTAATATGGGTTTTGGCTAATTTACGTACATTTGTCTTTTTAAATGCAATGTCGTGTCCGAAGGGTTCGGCACAAAAAATACATTAAAACCTAGATTTATTGTATTTATTTTTATATGTTTTCTGAAGTATTTTCTTGTTTTTTTTTCAAAAAAACGCTTGTTTGTTTCAGCTCGATGCCAATTCAAGCAAAACTGGCAGGGCCGTTGGTTTCAAAGCGGAATCCAGGGGCTGATCCTTATCAACAATACCCACATCGAGTCTAAAGGGGAATGTTATGAGGAACAGGGCGATAAATATCTGGTTTATGACAAGTAAGTACCGGCTTTTACTATTTTATCTTACACTTATTCTATCTGATTTATTCGCCTAGTTGGCAGAGTGTTGTGTGGTTTCTTAAGTAGCGTGCGTAAGCGCCTGCAAAGCAGAAGGTGTTTAAGTATAATTTTCGTATTAATAACTTTAGAAGAAAATAACTGATTTTAGCAAGATTTCGGCAAGTTGTAGAAGTTCAACATTTGAGAACACACACAGGTCGATTCAGAAAGAAAAGTTGGTAGCAGAAGCGTTTTTCAATGTTCCAAGAGAAATTATTCCAATTTCCAGAGATTTTAAGTATCTACTTTCACTGCTTGTAGAACTCGCAATAACAAAAACAAACTCACACTGCTCAGATTTCATAAATAAAGTAAAGAGATCCAGGATTTTTTGAGTGCAAAGTTAACATCAGCAAGTAATTTTCTATTATTTTGGCAGGCATAAAGTTTTGAGTTTCGTGCCAGGCCTCTTATGTTTATATCATGCTTTTTGCCATGTTTACAAAGCCGCTATATGTATGTGTGTGTTCATTTCACTAAAAGCCATTTAATTTCCTTTAGGGCCCGCGGCAAGATGGAGCTGCTCCCTTACAATTATTATTCGAGTTTCTTTCCCCTTTTGCCAGCCGGGAAAATACCGCGACAACGTTATCTCGCTTCCATGTATTCACGTCATAATAACGTGAAATTGCAAAAATCCAGTTATGTTACCAGTCGGGTATTGGAATATTTCGGCTTCTACTCAAAACGCATGAAAAGTTACGCTTCCTCTATCTACTTTGAGTCTTGAACTATTTTCAAATGTGAGCTTTGACAATATGGAAGGTTTCAAAAGCTTTGGAAAACATAACTTTTGGGACGATTCGATCTTCTAAATCAAACTACTGTTTTGAATCACAAAAAAATGCAATTTTGTACTTTATTAATCTGCTTTGTAAATATTTATATTTTCCGCGGTAATTTTTTCCCAATTTATTTCGTATAATTTTATTTTTGTGTTAGCTTTGGATTCAGAATAGAGGTTGTTTTTAAATTTTATTAGGCTGATAGTTCAAAAAAAATTATGAACCGCAATTTAACAAAAATTTGTTTGTTGTTGAATCGTATCCGGCTCGAATGACCACATTATATGTATATGAGACCAAATCTATATAAGTCATCTCATCAGTATCCTAATGGACAAATTATGCGCACTTTTAAATTGCTAATACATTTGCTTACGAAGCGTGTACCTTCTGTTTATTACTATTTTTTACGTTTCCCATACTATTTTTTTTATTTCCAACCAAAACATACAAAATCCATGATATTAGCCATCAAGTTATCCTTTCGACGTTTGCTGCATCCATCGATGTTCATATGGGAAATTGAAACTGCGAAAAAAGCAGGAACCGGCTTAAATTCTGTTTTGCCCGATTTATCTTCACTGATGTACAGCAAGCTGTTGAAAGGAGAAACATCAGGCCGATCTAGATTTACTGTAAATTTGTTGATCCCGAAAAAAACTGCATTTTGTTCTAGATCCGAGGATTGCTACAGATGCTTAGTGCTACATGAGAAACATTCAAGTGTACTTCAATATAAAGAAAGTGAGTAGACAAAAGCTCAATTGCTTCGTTTAGAACAGGTTTTTTGAAATTTAACATTCAATTAATGATTAAAACACTTTGTATTTTTAGCCTACTGTGAAACCAAGGACTCGCTAGCTGAGATTTGCTCAAGAATCGTTGGAGATGCTGCACTGTACAGTATGTTTCGCAAATATCCCGAAGTGAAACCTCTCGATTGCCCATTTAAAAGCGCGCCATTCACATTTGGGTAAGGGAAACACATTTTCCACAATTGAAGCTAGTTTTAATAGGTTTAACACGTTTTGCATGTAAATAAATCGAAGGCAGTAAATGATAAAAATATTTTTTTTTTTGGTTTTTCGATTTCAATTCTTACAGTTTTTGAGCGATTTAACTCAAGTTTGGAGTGTCGATTACTCGTTGCAATCTAAGAATGCAGAGCGGAATATTTTTTTGTAGTGCACCCCTGAAATCTAGCGAGCTGTTTTTGTAATTCTTTGTTCAATTTAGAAAGTTTCTAGTGTTTTGTAATTTTTTCGAATCTGCCAGATTCTTCGAGTTATTTTCAAAAGAAATAACGAATGCACGTTATGCAATTTTTCAAGTATAAACTGGGCAATTTTCCTTACCCTGATAAATTGTGACTGACTCGAGCCATTTCTGTTTGATGCGTTATCTAGTCCAATTATTTTCCGATCGTCCCCTATTTTTGACGAAAATTACGAACTTTATATAAACCTTTTACAGGGTGGAAAATAAGAAAAAAGTAAATTTTGTTAAAAGTTGGGCAGGCACCGAGTAGAATAAAAAACTTTTGTTAGGATTTCAACATAACAGGCATAAAAATAGAGCTCATATCGGGAAACAGATTTTGTATACTTATTTGGCCTATCTTGTTTATTTACAGGGCGATCTAAAAAAGTCAACTTTTTGGTCTCGCAGTCATAGCATTTTTTCTCTTGGAGCGATTTTCAAAATATAGAGCTCATGTTGAAGCTAAAACTTCATAATCGAAATAAATCAAACATTTTATATACAGGGTAGCACTAAAAGTGAGTAAATAAGCCACTTATTCATTCCACACCCTGTAAATTGAACTTTTGTWTTAAATCAAAWATGAAATTTTACCTTCAAGTTGAGCTGTACATTTCGAAAATTGGTCAAAATGTTATCACTGCAAAACTTTAAAGTAGATTTTTTGCGTTCACCCTGTAAATAAAAGGGATAGGCGAAGAATTCAGAAATCGTTTCAACATGAGTTTTATAGTTGCTCTGCTGTTGAAATAAAAAGCAAAATTTGGTTCAACTTTAAGCATGTTAAACTTTTAAAAATGTGACATTGTGCTATATTCCGCCCCGTTGGAACTCTATCTGAATTACGTAATTTTTGCAAAAATCACCCACTGATAGAAAAAGAATTGCACTAAATAAGGTTTCAAACATGAATGAAATCGCTCAAACCAGTCAGAAATTATCGGTGCCAAAGTTGAGGCAAATTTGGTTTATTTTGTCAATCACTTCAAAACAATTTCGGAAGCTTGAGTCTCCCTCTATACAGCGAATTACTCTGAATTTTCAATTAAACTCTCACATCAATAAGCAACACCTTCTATGCTCTTCCCCAAATCAAACTGATGTAAATTCTAGATACAATAGAGGGACCGGTGACTGTAGCAACCCTCCAAGCAGAGCGGAGAGTTGTACTGATGACTCTCGATTAGTGCTAAAATACCAAGCATGTCCAGATGTGCCCAGTTCTGAAAGCAACGGTAAATATTCCCGAAGATGCGCCTTCAGGTACCATTAATAAGCAAATCTTTGAACAGTGGAAGAACTGATCTGCTTGGCAACCTGGAAGGAAGGATCCACCAAGTATCTGATCGGAAAAATTTCGCAAGGCAACCGACGCAGCTTGACATCGGATGAAGATCAATACCGATGCTTCATCTACCAAAAGGGCAAGGAAGATGGGAAGATTGTCTATTCGATAGCGCAGTCCGGAGATGCGACATGTTCGGGCTTGCAAAGCCCCACTGAAGGAAGTCGCACGATGAAGCTAACAATCGGTAGGCAGTGAAGAAACGTGTTCATTGATGTAAAATTTTATGATGGTTGTTGCAGTTGACGACCAACATAAACGATGCAGATTTCCTGAGTGGATCACCACTCATCACACCTGGGTCAGTTTGGACCATCACAAGACGTTCAAGTTTGCTCAGAAAAACGCCACGCTGAAAATCCTGGACGATGAAACGACCAGACCGATCAGAATTCATCAGAATTTCGCTCAGCCTCAGTTTGCCTTCCAGGATCTAGGTGAGATCAGCCCAGAAACAATTTAGTAGTAGCTTGGACGTTTTACTGTTGTTGCAGGATTTGAATCGGAAGATCAGAAGCAGAATTCTGAGATGCGGCTGGTTTGTCACGGGATATTGCAGCAGCTGGATAATAAGCAGGTTCAAATAGTCGCGCATGTTACTGCAGGATGGTAAGGAGTTTATTCGGCGTTTTTATGTACGTTTCTACTTCAAGCTCTTTATTACTTGCAGCGATAGTGGATACGTTTGCATGATGTTCTACAAGCGGGACTCCAACATAATGGAAATCCAACAATCGAGTAAGCAATAACAGCAAAATGGATTTTTATTCGAATGAATCTTAAAGTGCCATTTTTCGATCAAAAGACAATAAAATGCCGAAATTCCCTGACGATAATTCAAAATCTAAACTTTTTCCACTTGAGCAGACTTTACCCTACGAATGTGATACAAGTGACTCGCTAGCTTTGCATGTTCCTGCGTAAATAAATTTCTAATAAAATAATAAATTCTAACTAAATATCTGCTTAAATATCCAAATTTGAAAATTGTTTTAAAATTGCCTGATGATGACTGAAAATCGAAACTTTCTACATTTAAACAAGAGGCTTTTCCCTTTAAAATGGGTCCGAAATTGACTTCATTGCTTCGCGATTTAGAGATAAAATAATAGCTAAACTCTGGCCTGCGAAAAACACCACG
>NW_026018611.1:3719933-3844645 GCF_020466585.1 Dendroctonus ponderosae
CGGCTTGCAAAAACCCTCACAAAACCAGATTCTATTTAAAAAACTTCTTGAAAATTTCCGAATTCTGACTGAAAATTGAAACTTACTACACTCATATAAGGGATGTTGCACTACTAAATGCATCCAAAGTTGACTTTCTCACTTTGCTACGATTAAGACGAAATAAATGCTAAAGTGCGGCTTGCAAAAAACACCACGAAATGCAGACGGGTTTAAAGAATACTTGAAAATTGCCTGATGACTGAAAATCGAAACTTTTGGGACTGGTCGAGACAGACTTTGCACTGTGAGAAACATGCAAGTTCGTGAATAAATAAATCCTAAACTCCGGCCTGAAAAAATCACCACAAAACTAGACACGATTTTTTTAAATCTAAAAAATTGTCTGATGATGACTACAGATCGAAACTTTCCCCATTTATACAAGACTTTGCCGTTTAAAGTTTATGCGAAATTGACTTTCTCACTTTGCAATTTACGAATAAAATAAATGCTAACTTTTGACTGATTGATTGATTGTTGCTTTGATTTTTGGCTGTTTTTATTTATTATAACTTATCATTCGTGTTGTGTCCATTAGTCGAATAAAAAATATTGTTTGATACGAGGGCAAAAATCCGTTTTTCGAACTCCTGACGCCGTCGTCGTTCGAAAAACGACACTTCGCAATTGTATCGAAAACTACTATTATCTAAAGAATTATGCCAAACAAAGTGTTTTTAATTGCGATATAATTCGCATGGAAGCTAAAACAAAACCCATCCCTGAAACCGATCTGTGGGGATCAATTCATTCATGCCATTATATTGATATGTATTATTTGGTGTTTACTGATTATTCCTGTTATTTAATCATCACCGTTTAATTAATATGTGCATTATTAATATCATGTGACATCGGATTTCGAATGTATGTAATTAATCGATGAGATATGTCTAAATTTTTGTAAACTGATATTAGCTTTGCCTGTACACCCGTTAATGGTAGAAAGAATGTTACAATGAATGCCAGCATGATTTAAGAGCCACCATATAGTGGAAACATTAGCTGCCAACTGGAATTTACGGCTATTGGATTATTTTCCATTGGAAATTTACTTCTTTTCCCTGCTTAAATTAGATCACATCAAAGCAGCTTTCTTTGATAAAATTGCCGAAATATGATGTTAATATTCCAGTTTCCTTGTGCTTTTCAGATCGATATTATGAAAACGCCGATGAAGCATGCGCTACCTTTGATCCCAGTGAAATTGCATATACAACTTTAGTCGGTAAGTATAAATCCCTGCCAAATTTGTTTGAGATGTTTTATTGAATCTTTCTACAATTGGCAGCTAAAGTAACCTGCTGTACTTTTCGGGCTTTTGTTCTTGAAGAAATAAACCTGATTAATTGAAAATTCAATGTTTCTAGCGCCAACTCTTCACTCGAAGAAATGCCCTCATCTGGGTCGATATTCAATTCAACTCAATGCGTTCATGGAAAAGAGAAAACGACGAGAACAGCCAGGTACGGAATTAAATATTGATAACTTTGAAATTAGTTGCAAATTAAGTCGCTTTCAATTAAGTGATTTATAATTGAGCAAGTTTGAAAAGTGACTTTTTGATGGACTTTCAGGCGATTTAAAATTGGGCAATGCCGAGCCCGATTGCATATCAAACGAATACGAAGGACTGTCCGTAGGGTGCAGCGGATCGCATGAAATGGAGTTTAAGTCCACTTGTCCCAGTCAATCAACCAACTGTAAGTCGCCGTTCTTTTCCCAAAATTGGATTGTAAATCCGCATTTAAGTGATTAAACACTTGCAGCTTACGCATGCCATGGCAGTTGGGAGGAGGATGGCTTAACATACGTAATTACCACGCCGATAGTGACCACAAGACGATCTACAATCCACCAAGACAACACTCTGAGATATTGCTTCATTTTTCAGCTATCAAATCAGCCGCAAGAAGATGTTATTGAAGGCGGTCTAGGTAAGAGTTTTACGAATCTGGTAGCTTTAATTTGATGGGTTTTGTATCGGAAAATGGCAAGTTTGAAGCGGGTTGAAGGAGTACGAAAATAATAGCAAAATTTCTTAAGCAGTTTTGTTAGTTTCGCAACTGTACAATGAGATAAATCCAACAATCATCCAACAYGCGATTATTTTACGGAAAAAAACGTTTCGRTAATAGCGAATTTATGATTCAAGAAAATGTGGTTTGCTGTAGAACAGTGTCCATAGAGCRTCTGATYTTGACGAAAAATTCCCAATCYATARGTGTTAAATCGCACGAGTTTGGAGGTCAGCTGCGGTCAGCAAACGGCGAAATGGCACCTTTTCAAAAACCTTGGAAAATCATAGTTCGGCCTTGATTTTCACGTTTTGCAAAATGTCAGCAGGAAAACTAAGGCTGTGTCAAGTTTCACCTATAAGTAACGAATTAATGAGAAAGAGGAGATAAATTGATTCAAAGTTACTAAGTGAACCTCTAATTTTCAGCGAACTCTACGAGATAAGGAGCTACAAAACTGCTGATTTGTYCAGGTTTTTTTGTGAGAAACCYCTTTAAAAGCCTTCGTGAAGTGCAGAAAGGAGTGAAGCCTCACTTATTTTTTATTCTCTTCTAAAGCGKCATTCGATGTTTCCTTCCGGACGTTTAAGTATTGCATTGTTAGTACTAATGCCACATTTTTCGCAATTCAAATTATTATATTTCGGTCAAAAATATGAAGTTTTTCAAAATGCCCGAATTCATCTCAAKKAAGCGAAAAATACAACAAGTTTATTAAAAAAAACACGATAAGCTTTATTTGTAAAATCRTCGATATTTTYGGCTTATTTTACGCGGTTTTGGAGCCTTCACGATTTTTAACCCACGATATTTTACACATACGTTTGGAGAGCTTCAAAAACCACGCATGTAAAATTTTGAGTTTTAACCGAAAATTTCGAAAGGGTGGAGGTCCATTTTTCCCAAAAAGCATCAATGCGCTCAAAATGCCTCCAATTGTAAACGATTTTCATCGCACGGAAGCAATAAATACAGAGATTTCATCGAAAATCATGCTGGAGGCTCCAGATTCGAAATAATCGACAGTTTTTGGGTCTTTGAGTTTCTTAGGTTGAAAAAAATTGATTGWRYTCAAAAACCACGCATGTAAARTTTTGAKTTTTAACCGAAMATTTYGTAAGGGTAAGGGGTCCATTTTTTYCAAAAAAYATYAATGCGCTCAAAATGCCTCCAATTCTAMACGATTTTCATCTCACGGAAGCGAWAAATACAGRGATTTCATMGAAAATCATGCTGGAGGCTCCAGATWCGAAATAATCGACAGTTTTTGGCTTTTKTAAGCGGTTTTGRACCCGTCACGATTTTTAGTCGGCGATRTTTTCCTTAATAAAGACTCATACAATTTAAATATGCATATTAGAGAGTTTCTTAGGTCGGAAATAATTGATTGAGCTCAAGAACCACGCATGTAAAATTTTGATTTTTAATCGAAAATTTCGTAAGGGTCAATTTTTTCCACAAAATATCAATGTGCTCAAAATGCCTCCAATTCTTCATGATTTTCATCTCACGGAAGCGAAAAATACAGGGATTTCATCGAAAATCATGCTGGAGGCTCCAGATACGAAATAATCGACAGTTTTTGGCTTTTTTAAGCGGTTTTGGACCCGTCACGATTTTTAGTCGACGATATTTTCCTTAATAAAGACTCCTACAATTTAAATATGCATATTAGAGAGTTTCTTAGGTCGGAAATAATTGATTGAGCTCAAGAACCACGCATGTAAAATTTTTATTTTTGGCTATTAATACAGAGATTTCATCGAAAATCATGCTGGAGGCTCCAGATTCGAAATAATCGACAGTTTTTGACTTTTTTAAGCGGTTTTGGAGCCGTCACGATTTTATATCGACAACATTTTCCTTAAAATAGACCCAAACACTTTATAGGAAATGCATACTGTAGAGCTTGTTAGGTCGGAAACAATCCATTGAGCCCAAGAATCACGCTTATAAAATGTTTTTTTTTCTAAATTGCCCGAAAATTTCATAAGAGTAGAGGTCTATTTTTTTCAAAAAACATCAAGTCTCTCAAATTGCCTCCAATTCTACAGGATTTTCGCTTCAATGGAGTGAAAAATGCAACGAACTCATTGAAAAGCACGCTGGAAGCTTCAGATCTAAAATAGACAACATTTTCGGCCTATTTTAAACGGTTTTCGAGCCATTACGATTTTAATCGGCGATATTTTCCGTAATTTACACTTTTACACACTTTTATTAAGGGAGCGAAAAATGCAACGAACTCATTGAAAAACACTCTGGAAGTTTCAGGTCCAAAATAATCGACATTTTTGAGCCATTTTAAGGGGTTTTGGACCCATCACGACTTTTAACCTTACTTACCGATATTTTACTTAATATAGACTGAAACCGTTTAAATATGCACGATTTTCATCTGAAGAAAGGGAAAAATACGAGTTCATTGAAAAGCATACTGGAAGCTTCAGATTCGAAATAATCGACATTTTTTTGGACTTTTTTAAGCGGTTTTGGACCCGTCACGATTTTTAATCGACGATATTTCCCTTCATACAGACTCAAACAGTTTAAAGAGAGCTTCTTAGGTCGGAAATAATTGATTGAGCTCAAAAACCACGCATGTAAAATTTTTATTTTGGTCCGAAAATTTCACAAGGGAGGTCGGTTTTTTCAAAAAACATTACATTTCTGAAACTGCCTCAAATTCTACATTATTTTCAACAGAAATAAGCGAAGAATACAAAGAGCTCATTTAAAAGAACTCTGGAACCTTTAGATCCGAAATAATCGACATTTTTTGGTTCATTTTAAAGAAGCGAAATTTTGAGCGGTCACGTCTTTAACTTTAACCGATATATTTTCCTTATTACGTTCACATGAGTTTTTCAACAATTTCACGAGGCTTTTCGAAGTATTTCCGTTTATTTTTGAAGCCAGCATCAATCTATTAAGACGTCTTAGACTTAGATGAATTAAATAATTTTTAATTAAGCAAGTTTTGATTGTTTCAGGCAAAAGCGCTGGACCTCCCATATTAAAAATGTCCAAAGTAGGTGAAAGTTGTCATCGATATGTGAAACCAGGCGTGGGTGGAAGTTGGGCGCTTAATTTCACTAGCAATGGTAAGATTTACGTTTGAAAAAAATGTGTTTTTAATATCAGCTATCGAAAATATTTCGGTAGTAGAGTGCGAAAACGTGCAAAATTAATTACGAAAGTAAACGAGACTAAAGACTATTTGCTCCTAATTACAACTGATTTGTTGGTGATTTTCAGGGGCATGCGATCAATCGACTTCAGATAACGCAAGTTCCATACTAATTCCCGCTATTATGTTAATCGTGCTGTCCATAGCGGCGACGGTGTTTCTAAGATGATGAAGAGCGGCCATGCTACATACGCTTAGCAACTACTAAGAGTGGCAAAGTGTAATTGAAGTGAAACTTTTTTTTCAATTATAATTTAATTTTTTGTTTCGTATTTTCCGAATTTAGGAATCGTCGCCTGATAGGCAACATCCACGTGACTATGCGGTTCGACGATTCGTTCCCAAATAGCGAATCTAATGTGTATTAATTAGTCAATTTTTTAAATGTTTACCCATCTTTTATTGTCAAACAAAGAAAAATACGGGAATGATGTTTGAGCTACAAGAATATTTGTGATTCAAGTTGTTGGGCTTTTTAATATTATAAATCATATAATTATTTATTTTTAAGTATATATATTTTAGGTGTAAGTGTACATTATTATGAGATATTGCGCAAACATTGATGAGATGTCGCCTACTGCTAACGCTGGGTTTTTAAAGGTACACTGTCCAGAGTGTATCAGAAGTTTGATTTTTCAACTGAAAATTTGTAAATCCTTTATGTTACTTTTGATTTTATATCCTCAGTGGTATGATTAAGCCTTCCGATACACCCTCGACTCATAAGTGTACCATCACTTTAACCATATAAAAATAAGTTTTTTCACTCGCATTCCTGGTCATTTCAGATGCTGCCCGATTCTCGCACGCTTGTGATATCCTGTAATTTAACTGAATACAACGAATATAATATCATGATATATTTTTGCGACAAAGCGTTACGTTTGGTAATCATGAATGTTAATTACATGAACAATTTAATTGATCAGGGTCCAAAAGAAGAAAAAACGGAATCGGCAGCACCTTGGAAGCATCCGAATGCATTTGAAAGTGATTGTTTGTTCCACTTGCAGGTTTTTGATCAAGGCTTTTGGGACAATGCGGGGAAGATAATCGAAATAAGCCGAGTTTTGTGTGACTAGCCAGAGTCAATATTTCGCTTATTGGACGTATTTAAATTTTAATCGAAATGATGATGGATAGTAATACGGAGACAAACAGGGTCTCGCAAAAGTCCCGCGACTTCTTGTCGAAAACCAACCAATCCTGTGTTTCGCTTAGTTGGTATGTCAGGTAAAAAAAATCTGTGATTTAGACAAAGCAGCTAGAAGAGATAGGTATATCAGACGGGTTGCTATTATAAAATGTACAGATAGAAACGAGAAAATGATGGTTATATTGACTAGGTCGAGTATTGTTCGAATAGTGCAAAATGGAACTAGATTTCGCGTTTGTTAAATTTACTCTCAAGGTATTAGAGAAAATAACACTATATGACTGGGCTTGGATGGCTCTTTAGCGAAGTTGTGGTTTTTTCAGATTCCCACTAATATAAAGCAGCCAACAATTAAAAAAATCATAAAAAATGTCAGCATTTTACGTTTGTAGGTACTGGATTTTTCGATGAATACGCTTTGTATTTGAATCCACCAAAACGGAAATTCACCAACCGTGATTTTCTTCTTTGGTGGAATTTTGGTAGCATGGTTTAGCATATTGATTTTTGTCCGTCCAATGATGACGTTCTTTGCTATCTTATGGAAAATTCGTGAATTTCCATGAGTGAAAAGTGGCCGAAAACTGCTTAAAAAACGCCACTAAGTGAAGTTGTGAATAACCATATTATCTGTTTCTGAAAGGCAAAGGGAAGGGCTAAATCATCGAGATAATTACCCAACTTTGCACTATTCAAGCTCAAGTTCAGTTTCAAGTTTTACCAATACGAACAAAACGTATTGAATATCGACCATATAAAGAATGCAGCAGACCGAAGCTTCTCCATTGATTTTCTTTTGCCTCAATGCAAATATCGATGGCTGAATTCTAAAATAAACATTTTTTGATACACAATTGACGCGGTGTGTTTAAATAAAGTGGAAAATTCGTGTAAATATACAGGATGTTTCAGAGTTGAAGGCACAAAAGCCTTGCGAAGCCTTTGATATTGAGGAATGTTAAGTTCTTGAACAAAAATTAGTTTTATGTATAGCTTTAAAACGCTTTAAAATGAAACGAAAATCGAAGTCCATAAGAAATTATGGAGATCAGGTGCCATTGTTTAATAGTACTAAAAAAATTTTATTCAAATCGGCCGCAGAATTGTTACATTTTGATCCAAAACTCAATTTTTTTCAGCGTTTTAACACCCTCTCTCTTCTGGGTGTCTCACAAAGACACTGTAAATTAAGGGGTAAATAGACCTTACCCAAATATAATAAAAAACACTCTTTTATTATTGTTTTTTTCTGAAAAAATTTCCCACCAGCATAGTTTCATTGAAATTTATCAAACCGTTTTGCAGTAATTTACAATTTTGTATTTTTCAAAGTAGTTTCCTGTATTTCAAAAACTTGGATGTTCTTCATATTTGTTCCTAAATTTACGGTTCTTATTTCTGAGACACCCTGTATATATAATTCATTTCATGTCTGAAACACCCTGTATAGACGCTTCACTGTCCAGCTACAGAGTGTCGAAGTTTCAAGAAGTTTTTAATTTTTTTTACGTTTTTTTAATAAATTGCTTCATTCCGTAACGCACAAAACGCTCTCAACCCTATAAAACAACAAATTCCTGAAACTTCAGCACCTTAAAGCCAGATAAAAAAATAGTTTGCATGTATTTATTAGAACGATTCGCTCTATTTAAATTTGACCTCGAAACACCGAGTATCTTTTCCAAATTGAACAACTCGAATTCGAAAAAATCCTGCTTTAGTCATATGTTTATGCCCGCTGGTTTATGATTTTATTTTTGTATTTCAACGAGAAGAAAATTGTATTTTTGCGCTAATTAAGTGTATGATCAGCAAACTGTTGCTTTTCAGATTGCTCCCTATTGCTATTCTAAGTGAAAATAGGTGTACTTTAGTATGAAAGAAGATATATTTTAGACAACTGAATTATTGTACAGTGAGTGTAAATAGAAACTGTTTGATCAAGACTAGAAGGAATTAATTCAACTTATCAGCTATCAAATATGTAAAAGGAATATCGTTTTGATGTATGCCTTAGGGACAAAGCAAAACTCATGGTTTATGACCAAAAAAATTTTTTTTATTGTGCATTTCGTATTGACAAGGAGTAGAATAATTAACAGAGTACCTTTTTGCAGCTGAGAAGTGCAAAATGTGGTCAACTTGCCAATATTCCGATTTTTCACTTGATGAAAGTCCAAGATATTTCCTAGTATTTTTAGAATAATTTCAAACTGATATTTTGATTACTTTGCAACTAGATATATTAATATGTAATAAGATTGTCTATAATAGCGATTTTAAACTATCTAAATGTGATTTTTGTAATAATTCCGTTTTACACACATTGAGAAAAATTTTAGAGCCAAACTACTTGCAACCGGAATGGCCGAAGCACATAAACGTAAGTTTTAAACGCTAGACTAAGTGATTATTTTATTTTGTATATTACCTGTATATATGTGTTATAATATGGATGTTTCCAACTATATAAACTATTATACTTTTTTTGTAAAATATAAGTGTAAAAAGACTGTACGCCAATATATATATTATCTACATTGATTTATATTTAGGCTAATTTTTCTAGTCCAGTCCATACATCTCTAAAGGTCTAAAAATTTACTAGTTTAGAGATTTATGGCCCAGCACAACTCTGGATGGATGGAAAATGTTTTCGTTTTGTTAATAATTTTCTTGGTTTATTCCATTTGATTGTAGATAACGTCTGTTCCTGTAAGTTGAGGCTGTAGTCCTAGAGTAAATTCGTTTAAAGTGCAAGAACAGCCTTAACATTAGAACTGTTTAGTTATCTGGTTTGTCCTAGTTTTTTCCTTATCATAGATAGCCTAATTAATACAGATTTGCGTTATTCATATTATAAGCTTTTGATATAGTGAATAATGTTTGATTTTCACTTCAATTTTTGCATTTCTCAAATAATAGTGTGTCCAACTTTTTGCTTATCATGTATACCTAAGGGTTATAATTCTTATATTTTGACTATAAAAATAGAAAGTAAAACATTTCAAAATGCATTTTTCATCCCTTTTTTTTCTGATAATTAGGAACAGAAACAACTTGGGAATTGGCAGGACCTCGAAATAACGCGAAAAACTACATTGTACAAAAATTTTATTATATCACTCTATAAATCTTATAAAAACAAAAGATATACTATGGGTTGCAATACTTTTACATAAGGTATTCTTCAATAAATTGCACTCCGGTTTATTAAAAGAATAAACCCGTTGAACTCACGTTCAACAAAATTAGTTTGTCGATATACCTTTGTTTAATATGTATACTATTCAAGTGATTTATTTTCAACAAAACGTATCAATTGTTCCAAAAAATCTAATCAATAGGCGAGCTCTACGGTCACATTATGTAAAAGTTGTTGTTCTAAGACCATGACATGAATAGATATAGAAGTCATTACAATTAACGAAACTGTATAAAAAAGTTCTGAACAGACTTAGAAGCGCGAAATTTTTTAAAGAGGTATAAAGTGTATCTATTAAAAGTGTTTCAATTATGCAATAAGCATAGTCTATAAGTGATTTTTTTTAAATAAAACTTTCATCCCAACTAAAAACAAGAAACATTCTACGTTAAAGTTAAATATCTTATTGATCTAAATTATTTATTTAAAAATCACAATAATATTTACATCTACATGGCGATTCATTTCTTCGGTGAAAAACGAATTACTGCCTACTTTGGTTGCTTGTTACGAATGATCAATTTTTGATATATTTAGAATACTGTATTTGCTAATATAATTTTAGATATATTACAATGCCAATTACCCAAAATTCATGCAAGTTTTATCCCAATTTTCCGACTAACTGGCTTTTGCAATTGCAATTTTTACAGTTGATCATTTTTCCTCATACGAAGCAAGTTCAGATTTTTTATTGAGAACTAATGTGCCACTGTCTCATGCATTACCAATAATAATTTTTTAGAATTTGGAAGAAAAACACGAGTTTTCGATCGCATTCGATTCGCATCAACAGCTCAACAAAATGAACGTTTCCAGCCAAATTTTCCCTAACTTTGGACGTGGATAAATTCTGATTGCTTTAAGCGATTTTGTTTCTGAGTGAAGCCTTATTTAGCCCCATTTGATTTTTGTTCGTCAATGTTCTGGCCAAAGTTAACCCCCTCAGGTAAATAAAATCAGGGTGGCAAATGAAAAAAAGGAAAATTGAGGAAAATTCAACGTGCTCCTAGTTGGACAAAAAAGTAATTTTCTGGCTCTCAACGTCAAACAATTATAGATAAAGCGAATAGATTGAAACGTCTCAAAAAAATCGACCTTTTCTCTCGAATCGATTTTCACAATCTTGAGCACATGTTGAAGTTAAAACTGGGTGGCACAAAAAGCGACTCAACTCACAATTGCCCCATAAATCTGCGATTCTTGCAACCTTTCAACTAAATTGAAGCTTACTTTCAAACATTTCGTATGCAAACAACTTCAACACGGGCCCCAAATTTTCTAAATCGGTCCAAGCAAAAAAATGTATTTTTTTCGCTTGAACCGATTTCGATATCAATGCAAGTCCAAAAAGTTAAATTTCTTGAAACCACTGTAAATAAACGAGATGGTCAAAAAATGTAAAACCTTTTTTAGAGCTATGCATACAGTCTAGCTGAATGCCGATGGTGTTGAAATAAAAAGAAACGTAATTTGGGAGCATGTGAAACTTTCACCAATTTTGCAGTTTCATTTTCCACCCTGTAGAAACTTCCATCTTCTATCTGAAACTCTAGTCTTTTGCAAAAACAGACACTAAGCGATAAATAATTGCACTAAATAACTATCAGCTATATCATCTATTTTGTTGAGCAGTTTATAATAAACATTATCGATTGGTACTTTCAGAGGTTTAGAACAGTGTGCCAGTTGCAAAAATCAATTTTCCGGGAAAACTGAGAGCGGAAACTCACAAATTCGGTTCGTTTGTCAATCCTAAGCCCCATGAGCTTTAATTAACCATTTGCTTCAGTAATAGTTTCGATTGGCTGGGCACACAAATATAGATAATACGTAAAAAGTAAGCTATTGCCTTTCAGAGTGAGGTCCTTAAGAAACTCGCGAGATTGTAAATGTTCTTATAAAACTATCAGCGTTATTTAAGATGCAAAAAACAGCATCGTGTAGTTAAATATTTTGAGGTAAATCAATTTGATTTTAGGCTCAAATCTACCGCTCGAAACTTTTACTTACTTTATATAAAAGGCAGCTAATAAAACACACTTTGTTATGGAGTGGAGAATCCACTTTCGCAACTAGCTAGACTCCAATTATGCCTACTATACAGGTTTTTGCCTAACGTCCACCAGCTTAATTTCACGCACCTGCAAGTCGTGCTTGCTTTTCGCAGCGAATTTGATCAGCGCTTGAGTTGAGATACTTAATGCTTGCCTGCAATCCAGTCTTATCAATTTCTCACATTTTGCCAGATGATCCAAACTGGCCTCTGTAACCAATTTTGCATGGCTCAAGTCCAAACTGGTCAAGTTTGTGACAGTGTTGGCTGGTTTTGTGCTCAGCTGAGCGATTCCTGCATCGGATATCCGCGGACACATACTGAGGCTTAAGTGCTGAATGTTAGGTAAGTACTGAATAACGTAGCGCATCGCTATGTCGGTAATATCAGTGCCTGAAAGCCTCAATGTTTTCAAGTTTCGGAAACGAATTTTGTCTCCTGCTAGCCCAGAACGTGAGTCGTTGTTTGTACCTGTTGAAAGAAACAAAAAAGGTGTTAATAGTTGGAAATCCCATCAGGTTACTTTACTAGTTGAGTGGTAATCTTAAGTACCTACTTACCTAAAATTTCTCTTAATGCCGAATCATTAAAATCGGAAATAAAGCTCAAATCCAGTACTTGCAGTACGGCGGAATGATTTGTTCGCAACGAAATGGCACTTTTCACATCTATGCTTTGCAGGTACAACTGCTTCAGATTGTTCAACCTCTGAATCAACCAAGGCAGCTGAAAGTGGTTTATTCTGCACCAATTCAGGCTCAGAATTTCAGGCTGTCGACGCACTGTGCCTTTCAGCATGTCGCTCGAGATCTTCTTGTGATCGAATTCCATCCGTTTCCATAAAGATGGGTCGATTGAATATGTAGCCCACGTTTTACATACTAATAAAATAGGATAAATTATACAGAAAGTGAAAAGACTATTCTAAGCAAAAGCAAAACACCTCAATTTACCACCTGTAAGTAACAGGTTTAAATGTTTTTTTCTAAATTGAACTTACCTAGTGCACAGTCGAGTAGTTCTTTGGGCGTTAAGTATTTGAAAATACTTATAATGACTCGCTTATCTAAAACTAAATTATTCGTAGGTACTATTGGGTTCAGCATCATCAGGGGCGCCGGTCTTACTACTACAATTGGTTTCTTTAGAACCTAAATTAGGGAAAAATGAAAGAAAAGTTAGAAAAAATCACCCACTTATGTTCAACCACAAATACCTTTGTACTATTACTTGCAATTTGGTGGGCAAGATGCATTCTAAACGCAGTCTTTCGGTGGCTATCATTGGATGAGGGAATAGGGACAGTCTTGGTTTCTATTTCAGAGTTATCACTCGATCTTCGCTTTTTTATTGGCAATAATTCCTAAAAAGCAAATGTGTCATTTTGTGAGTAGAACTTTTTAAGGCAAAAAGTGATTCTGAAAAAAAAATTCCGCAAGAATTAAACTCTTACCTGCAATTTAGTATCTTTTTGATCGTTTTCGCTGCCCGAATCCGAATGTTCCGGTTGCACTTTGTTCTCAAACGCACTGGAGGCGTCCGAACTGATGCTGATTCTTCTAAATGAAGCAAAATTACCATCTAATCAAAAAAATTACCAAACTGTCTACCTTATATCCGATGACTTTTGCCTGGCTCGAAAATGACGAGGTCGATAGTCCGTATTTTTGCCCAGTTTACAACACAAGGGACATTCCCAGGAATTGGGCAAGTCTTCGTTAATGTAACCGTTGAAGTCTTGACAAAGCCGCTGCACGCACTGAGGATGGGCGATTTCATAACACACCTGTAAAACCAAAATTTATTTAAAACCGTCCCTAATGAAGGCCACGAAGGGAATTTACCGAACATTCCATAAGTGTGCTGGCAGTATCACATCTTTGGGGTCCTTTCTGTAGGGGTGCCACCGGGGTTTGCATCCAACCGTCCAAGCCACATCTATTGCAAAAATGTACAAATTACTACCAGAATATCTACAAAACGTTTCTTGCAGTATTTACCTCGCACACGCAGCTGTAACTGGCAGCATCGGTTGCAAACACTGTCTCATATTGCAGGTTTGTTTGGCGCGACCAGGCCCTCCAAATTTCACCATATCCAAACAGAAAGTACATTCTCCGCAATCCGCTCTCTGGCAGGCCGAGCATTTTTTACATCTGCAAGGAAAATTAAACAATTCCATTTGAAAAAAAAGCCTTGGAAATGTGTACCTGGTTCGACGTCTCCGAGGGCCGCCTTTATCTCCAGACGCTGATCCAGGACTGGTTTTCGGTCCCTTGAAAGTGCCTGGAGGCTTAGGCGTTTTCACACAGTTTATATTGGAGTTGTTTTTGTAGAAGCTTTTCTTCTTATCATCATGGGGCACTAAGAACGCCAAAAAAAATAGTTAACATTCACAAAATTACACTTGCAATTATCTGCAACTTACGAGATAAGATAGGCCTGTTGGTGATTGCCATTTCTCTAATATCCTGCCGATGTAATCCAATCAAGGTTCGTACGTCTTGAATGAGCGCGATTGGATCTCTGATTAAATCCGGGAGATTTTTTCGGTTTGAAGGCAGCATATGAAGGTAGCGCACAATATCCTAAATTATTGGGAAGTAATGTTGGGCACAAAAAATTAACAAATTCAAACTCACTTTCAATCCATGTAGTTCGACTTGAGTCAAATGAATATGCGGCCGGTCTGGAGGTATGGGAGAGTCTTGGCCAGTAGTCAGATGAGAATTTCCTAAAAGGCAGTGAACGTAGCGCTCAAGCACATACCAGAGCATTTCCGTAAAAAATGGGTAGCGAAATTTCTGTGGAACCTACAAAAGCACAATGTCCAGTAAACTTATCACAATTAATAAGGCAACTGGGTACCTTAGTATTGTCTTCAACTTGAGCGATCCTCAGTTGTTTTTCTATGCCAAACGAGTGCAGAAAATTCCCACCAAATACTAAAGAATCCAAGGGAGTGTAAACAGCGTGGATCCATCCAGTGGGAATAAAAAACGTATTTCCCGCATGTAACACAATCCTATAACCACTCAGAATCAACAGTTATTCTTTGAAAAAACACCACAAAAATACCTTGCGCATTTGTCCACAGTATCACCAAAAAATATATCTGATTGCTTGCCAGAAAGACACCAGCGTTCATAGAGATCAATATTATGGTCAGTGGGGGGAATCAACCAAAACACTTTACAACCTGCAAATTAAAAAATCATACCGATTTATTTACTCTCATAATGTGGCTGTGGGTTTTTACCTTTTAAAATGTGGTACCAAACAGATGTTCCTCCAAAATCTACATGGAAATCTGTATAACACCCTTTAACGGACATTAAACAGTACTTTTGCACTTTAGGGTACTTCATATCCTCTAATAAATTCGTGGCTTCTGTTTGGCTCTCTTTCAAGTGCCGAGGCCATACGCAATCCACCCAATCTACTTGCCTGTGAACAATTAAAAATGCTTTATTTGACTTGGATACTAAGCTAAGAAAGTCAAAGAAAATTATCAAATTTATTAAAACACTTCTGATCTGTAAAACGAATATTTTAAATGTATTCTCACCTTACTACAGTCGGGCTCTGTACGTAATGTTCAAGCTTGGTATGTGAAAATTCTAACGATATAACATTGAGTAATTGGCCCTTGTTTTTATCTTCGTAATATTTTTGCCATTCCTTCATGCTCATTTCGCTGTTCTTTTGCGTACTCACGTCCATTACGTCCAGAACGCGTCTAGAACCGACACTAACCCGAACATCATTAATGGAGAAATTGGAAGAAGGAACCCTAATACCTGAAAAATCACCAAATCAGGTCAATACTACAATTAGCATTTTGTATTTTACTTATATCTGTTTTTTTGGGTTTGGCCACTTTCAGTTACGAAAAGCTGAGCGATGCCACGATTTATTATGTGTATTAAAAATGCATTTATTAGAAGCATTTGCCAATAATCAATTGAACCTGCTAAATGCCACTTTTTACAGAGCAATTTTCATACAAACATTTGATTTAATAAAAATATATAATAATAAATTATAAGGGACATGAAGGAAAAATGAACAGAAGAATGATAGGAAAGATAAACAAAACATAATAAAACAAAGTCAATACATAGACCTAAAAACAAATCCAGAATGTTACAGAAATACTGTAACTGTCAACTGTACACATTGCTAAAATTATTTTTAGCGCAATTTGACTAGGTTCTGTTATTCTTAATTGTTCATTTTTCAAATTCAATTAATATTAGGTTTCATTTAAAAATCGGGTTTTCTATAATAAAGTATTCATTACGTAAATTGTTTCGAATACAAGTGCCTTGACAATTTGGTGAATGCGCCTTTAAGGCGAGAATGACAATTCCTATTGTTGAATTGGAATCGCATGAACAAGGCGGGGAAGAAACCATTGAAAAACGATCAAAACCTTCCCAAGTCCTGTTGCTTTTGGCGAATGTTGCGAAAACAGGCGCAATAAATTGAACGCTTTTTTCAAAGAAACCGCTTTAGATTATCGGTTTTTAAGCTCCTTATCAAGGCATGTTATCAATACGTAATATTCTTTTGGGACTGCAATTATACGATTTATGCTCAGTTTAATGGCTTAACAGCAATATGGTGGTATAAAACGAGTCAACACAAAACGGTTTCGGTATCCACAACTACATTTGAGTGATTTAACTATTTATTTCCCATTTAACAATTTATTTAAACATTGGGCTTCCTGATTTTTTTGAAGTTTTGACAAAAAACAATAAATTGTCGCTAAATAACAAAAAAACATAAAACCGAGAAAAATGTTCATCGCGAAGAACTGTTGCATAAAACAGCAAATAAATCTCAGTTGTGTAAAATCGGCGCAGAAATTCCGCGTCTACAGTCTGCAGACAAGCTGTAGCAGCGGAAAATAAGCGGCAACAGTGCTCTACGCGCTACATTTCGGGTGAAAACAAAAACCGGAAGAGCGCAACGAGCGCGCATTTGCGGTTCGGGTGTGTTACGTGTCGGTCTTCCTCTCGTTTCTCATGACCGAACTCGTTCCTCCACGCTTCATTATTCCTTTAATCGATACAGTTTATTTGAGATTTTTAACTTGCAGAAATTAGAACATCGGCGAAGATTTTCCCGAAGGTTTAAGAGCAGGAATTTCGCACTCTACACGATAGTTTTTAAGGAAAAGAATAATTTTGCAGGAAACTGATGCCGATTTTTGTCTGAGTAACTTTTCAAAGAATCAAAAGCAGAACTTGGTTTAAAAAGCAAGAATATAAAACTACGTAAAAATGAAATTATCTCCCCTCAAACCAATCTCCGCCAGAAAAATATGATCAAGCAAACCAAAAGCCAGAACAAGAACGAAAATAAGAATTTCCAGTTGAAGGAGCGTGTTAACTGTAAATCCCTCCTCTCTCCATGAGATCGCGGCATCAACTCAATCTCCATTAGTTGCTACAGTTTAACTGGGTTAATTTTGATGGCATTAAAAGCTTGTTGAAGCTTTAAATAGCTACGTTCTGTCTACGCAACAAGTACACACACCAGAACAACTGAAAGTAGCGTTTTGAAATAGCAAAAAATTGGTAAGAATGAGCTCGAAAGTTAAGTTGCTCCAATGTACTTACCTAGACCAGTCTTGTCTTTGAACAGCAATGGAGTGTTGAAACCATGTTTCTGAAAGTAGGCGACATTTAGTTCTTCGCCTCTCATTTCCTTGACCATTCCATGCGACTCGAAAATTGGAGCATCCAATTTTTCCTGCAAATTGAACGTTCTGCTGCTCTCAATATCATCTTCGTCGCCCAATGCCCAGTCGTCCGAGTACAGTTTTCTTTGCTTCCTCTCACGCTAAACGCATAAAACAGTTTTTTTATGATAATTAAAATGAAACAGTTTAACAAATGTTGCAATTGAACTGAACCTGCCTGGAGGAAAATATCAACAAGTTGTTTTGAGCAGCTGGCCCGCTCCTCATAGTCGAAGTTTTGAGGTAGGTAATGAATTGTATACGATTTCTCCGCGAATAACCGCCGCGATTTATCCAGCTAACTCACCGATAATCAATAAGTATCATGTAATGTTTAAAAAAAAATATGCTAAGGTAAAACGCCATCGATATTTCAAGGCAAAACTCAATAGAATCACGAGAGGTTCGGTGAAGCAAGAGGTCGAAATCAGTGAGGGTTTTTGGTTTTTGTATGTATTTATATAATGATGTGATCTATTATTTCATTAGGTTTTTTTGTTGGCACGTTGCACGGGTAATGAAAATTTGGATTATTTTTCTTCAAAACAAACAATTTGAGACTAACAATATAAAGAAAAAAAAGTTTTTATAACTTCGTAAGTCTACAAATAGTTTTTACAGCAATTTGAGCTGACATCTAGAAAACTAGTGCGAAAATCATTTGAAGATCTGCTGCGAGGGCAAAATGTTCAGCTCAAATGGGCAGCAAAGCGATAAAAAATAACTAAATTTAAAATTAAATGATTTTTTAACATACAACATTTAAATAATAAATATTTAGTTAAAATGTTATCAAGCTGAAGACCCAAAAAGAGCAAACAAGATTAGATTAGACTGTTTAATCATTAAAACGATTAAAACATGTACCAACTTTTAGTTAAAGGTAAAAAATCTAATGATAAATTTTTTAAAATAAAGTAACAATATCAAAATCAACAAGGATAAATGTGATAAAAATGTGATCGAAAATATGAACATAATGCTCGGATTATCAATATCGAGCTAATACAGGGTGATTGAAAATTCAGTTCATGCATTTTAGAACGGTGTTTTACGATAAAAAATAAGCAAAAAATCTTGAGATTAACAAAGATCCGCAAACGCTTCGTTTTCAAAATACAGGGTGTCAAAGTTTGATATTGCATTGTCGAAATCATACACAAATTACGATGTTTTTCTGATACCGTTGCAAATAACGCAAAAACGGTAACAGGCACAAAAAATGCAAGAGACAAAAAAGTTTCTAAATTGAACAAATAATTTGAAAAAAGTCTGTCGTCCGATTCAGTGGCGCAGATAATAAAAATTTCGGGTGGTAAAAGCATTCATGCTCCTTTCTTATGCTTAATAATGTAGTTGTGTTTCAAAATTGAATCAAACATGCGAATATCTCAAAAAGCTATAAAGAAAATACTTTTTAACATTTCAAACTTTGGCATCCAGTATTTATGAAACGATTATGAACGATGCGTGTACGGACCTTTGCTTATATGACTTTTTTCTTATTTTTGAAGGTAAATCACGGTCCTAAAACTAATGCACTTCACTTTTTCAAGCACCCTGTATATGAACAATAAATGAAGAAATTACATTTATTTCTTCAACTAATTAAATTGGACTTAATTTTATGATATTATCATTAAATGTGTCTGTTTTTGGAATTATAACACCAATGGAATAGAAAAAATCAATCAGTAACAATGAATTTTAAGAACTAGAAATTAATTTTAAGAAAATGGTTGAAACCTGTTGATTTCGATTTCACGGTTGCACAGTGGCACACTCGTTTAAAATAGCCGCAAAGTTTCCAAATTAACAGATTTCCATCAGGGAATAGGATGTGAAAGTTTATCGTCTAATGGAAACCCTACTTTATTGTTCTAAAGAAATATGAACTGTTCTTTGGTTAAGAGGAGAAGCAAGAATTGGCTGATCCATAAACTGTTTGGATCTTTTTGTGAACTGTACACGGTGAACCAAACAGCATATTAATTTAGTATTAACTACAGACTTATGGATGTCGGATTATCAAAGTGGCTCTGCCAACAAATTTATAAAGTGTGGAGTTTCTTTTCTTTTAGTAGGAGTATTATTTTACTAATAAAAGAATAAAGTCGCATTATTTATGTTAGCGATGTTGTTGAGTGGAATTTTGCCCCTTACTTCTTGCTACTGGAAATTTGGGAAAATTCTAAGTACATTTTGAAATGTGATTGGGTTCTACACGAAAACTCACCATTAGTTCAATGCCTTAATATAAGTCGTTCCGAGAAAAAAATATTTTTACGACAAAAAACCTGAATCAGTGAGACACGCAAAATTGCAGCTTAACGCTAATATTGCGGCTATAAATATTTAAAAAATGTGTGTAAAATATAGAAAAAACATTTAAAAACTGTATTAGGTACGAATAAACCGGTGATGAAATTGAATTAGTTTGAGCTACCCTCTATAAAATTTGTTTGTATTTTTAAAACCGTTACGCAAATAAGCTCATCGATATTCATACATATGCAGTTAAATTAAATTTATTCCACTGTATAATTAGATGCACTTTTATTGTTGTTTTCGATTTCTCACTTTAAAAGCCAAAAAACTCATCAAAAAAGCCAAGCAACCAAAAATATATACATTTTTAAGACTCTGTATTTGTCGCAAAGTTAGTAAATATACAGAGTGGTCCTAATTTCAATATTTTTTTCCTGTTTTTGCTTTCGAGATACAGGGTGTCTAAAATATAATTTCTTTTTGCAAATATCTTGTTGAATCGTTTGAACTTTAGGACGTTTAAATTAAGGCTACTGTTTCACACCTCACTCGAATTAATTGAACAGTGGTTGAAATCGTATGGAAATCGTTACCAAAATGTTCGTTTTTGCTCATAAAAAGCCATTTTAATTAATTCGAGTAGAATACAAAAAATTCGCCTAATACTGCTAATCTATGTACAAACGATTGCTAACAAATTGATAAAAAGAAACGTTTTTGTATCTTGAAGCGAAAGATGGGAGAGGAAAGTGTTTATTTTTTCAAACAAAATCCAATCAAAAACACTAAAAATACATTGTATAACTTTTTAAATTTGTATAACGTATAACTCTTATTTTAATTTTACATTTTTTCTTGTTGTTTCCTATCATTTGCGCTGTTAGCAAACATAGTGTTTAACACAGCAAGGCAAAGTTTGTTCGATATTAAAAATCACACGTTTTGTTTAGCTTTTAAATAGAATACCATGTGTTTTCTAGTGGGAGGCAAACGCGCAAGTAATTCTTTATATGAAAGTATAACGCGATAATATACCTATTTTTAGTCGATCTCGAGTTACATCCAAAAAACCAAAATAATACAACTAAGGGCCGAGTAGTAGCATGTTCTATGCGGGATGTTTTGCCTTACATTGTCGATGTTCTTCACTAAAGGAATGCGAAATTATCGGAACTGAAGTGTACGCACTGGATGTAATGAATTAACAAACAGTGTGTAATTTATTGTCGAAATTAGGCCAGAATCTATTTAAACAAGAAATTACACACTTTAACACACGATTTGCTCATTCATTTAATTCATTAAATCAAAAGATTTTGAATGTTTTGTTTATTCTACTAAACTGGCTCCAAACTGTTTCAAAATCAAAATCAAAAACTGTTTTAAACAAAAATCGAAGCGATATCGGATTTCAATAACACTATTTTGTTGCTTAGTTTTTTATTTATCTTCCTTTAAATTCCTGCAGTTTGCTTTCATCTGACAAGGACAAGATTTCTTCTGCTTATCTTTATCCAAAGCGTGTCCAAAATAAGGAGAACAACCAATTGTGAAGAAAATTCATTTGAAATTGAGCTTAAAATGTTTATAAAAAAATTAAAATCCTCAAAGCAGGGGCGTAACTCATTAGGCTCCAAAGGCAAACTTGCCGATTCTTCGCATTTTGTATTCAAAAGCAAAAGTGCATTCTGTTCTTAATATTGATTTGCAAGTCTATTTAGATGATTTTGAGTAAAGCTAGGCGTCCAAGATCAATAATAGTAACCAGGCCTGAACTTTCAATAGTAGCAAATCTTCTGAAGCGCCATGCATTCAAAAATAATCCTTTCGACGTCAAAAACATACTTTTCGCGTTCTCGGTTCATCACAAGTACACTACACCCGGCATATATCAGACAGCCTAAAATCAATAAAAGCTGAGGATTTACATTGGCATTTAACTATTTCTTCACTAATCCCGGCCCGAAATTTTACACATCTAGCTGAGAAATGGTTGCAGGAAGAAGCCCGCCTGACTTTTTCAATTTTTTTTCTAAAACGTACCATGCGAGAAATGTAGCCCTGGCGATCTGGAAGGCGGGCAAGCTTGCGTTCTCTATGCGCCATATTGAACTACTGAAACTGAAGCTGCGTTTGAAAACTGAAAGCTCGCAGCAAAATCGGTTTAGGAAAACTGGGTAGCGCGTTTCAGAAATGCGCTGACAATTACAATTTCCGGATTCTCTCCGGGAAATTTTCGACTTAAATAATATTTAAAAAATCGCGAAAATATTGACAAAAGCCTTAAAAAGATATTTGCTAATCACTAGAGCCAGCAATATTTAAGCGGTTTCCCTATAGATGGATGAATGAGCATGTAAAAAATGAATTAATTTCTTTCTCTCAAACGAAGCAAATATTTTAACTCTGCTGAGAATAGCTAATAAGCTCGAAACCCTCTCGAGGTTCAAAGAAGCGTTTAGCGAAAGTTTGCTGGTTTTACAAAACTTTTGAAAAATCGCCATTAAAAATTAGTTGACACTGTTTCTTGTAAACTGTACATTTTTAGCCTTGTTTGTTCCAAATTTTGCATTGGAAATTTTCCATTATTCCTCTCGAGCTTTTTCCTTTTATCTAATCCAGATGTCTACCACTATTTTAGCAAATCAGTAAATTTTCAACCACAAATCAGGCAAAAAAATGTGTCTGTTCAAACAGTACATGGGAAAAATCGCTCATTCATAGCGAAAAATTGCACATGTAAAATAGGAGCGATTAGAGCCCACTTAGAAATTAGTAATTGCTGTGGTAATATTCACATTTCGTCATTATTATTATATAAATACAACGCACTTTATAAGGACGAACACATAAATAATGCATTAATTGCCTATTGTTTTCCATTAGTCATACCCGAAACGGGCAAATGCATGCAACTTTCGAAAAACTGCGTTATTTTCTAAACAGATCCCCGAAAACGAGAGTTGTTTGATTAAATAAGGAAATATACAGGGATTTTTTTAAATGTGGCTAATATGTTAATTGATCGCATAGAAATTTAAAAAATACTTTGAGAATTTAAGAGTCCAAATCTGCCAGTTGGTTAATTTCTTCATAAAATCCTCAAGGGTTTTGTAACAACTTGAAGAAGATATTCAGATACGTTTACTGTTTTTTCCATAGCAATATTTCTCATCCATTTTATTTCCCTCGATAAAAAAATGTATTTGAGACTAAAATGTGTCATGTGTGAGTTTTCAAATTAAGTCCCGTAAATCGCGATTTCCGAGCGAATCTGGAGCATTTTCCCAAAACCACATCCATAAAGCTCAGCGGCTTGTATAAGCGCAGCCGCGGGATTCAGAAACCGAGCTTACTATGCCACTGACAGGCCGGAACAAAACGATAGCTGAGCGCTGAGCTCATACATTTCCGCGCCTAAATCACAAGCCTTTTCCCGGTTCTAAGCCTTAATTAGATGATTAGCATTTAAATAAAAATAACGCCCAGAAATTTACAAACTGCACAAATTTATAGAAAAATAATGTTCTCTACTGCAAACAATAAACATTGTTAAAATGGTTACAGATTTTTCCGGAAGCTCCAATAGATCACATTCAATAGGAGTTGCAGATGGCCAAAGGCGCATTTTGTGCGTAAAACTTTCCTGTGTTAGAATAAAAAGTGAGAAAATATCGCTGATATAAAACTACATTTAAATTAACGAGTACAATCACATTTAAAAAAAGTGCAATAATCGAATAAAAGTGAGAACATCGAACAGCTCAACGCAATTGTATAACACTATAACCCAATATTGTTTATGGGTTTTTTAGCGCTTTTTTTTCAGATACTACTACTTTCACTGTTATATCAAATGGTGTAAACTTGTGGAAAAAGCATCGTAAAGCATTTTACTGTCGTTCTTATAAAGTAAACATTGAAAATCAACAAACAATGTTTTTATAAATTAATTGTGTCTATACAGGATGTTTTATAGCGAATGCCAAATCCTTCGGGCGGTGACCCGGAAATAGTTGATTTTATCGAGAAAGATTATATAAGATCCTTCTTGGGATTTATTATAGAATGCCTGACAAAATAACCCTCTTGAAGGGAAAAATGTAGATTGTGTATTTCTATAAAATTTCCCGACAAACAAACACATGGTCGGATACCTCAAAAAAGATTCCTTTTTTATTATCTACAAACATTTTTTGGGCTTTAAATTAAAAATTTTAGAAGTACCTAGTTGAAAATTCCGATTTAACTATTGAAAATTTTCAGAAGCAGTTAAAAATCGCGATGTAACTATTGAGGAATAGTTACATTAAAATAGGAATAGAACAGAAAGTTTCTAAATGAACCGCGTTAACTTGTTTTTTTCTACGTCTTTACGAAGAAATATTCAAAGCTGAGCTAAATAAATGAAAACGCGTAATTTTCGGTTGTTTTTTCGAAAAAGAAAATATGCCAAAAAATAATTTTGATGGCGGTAACACTTTCACCAATAAAACGAAAGGCAAAAAAACTTGCAAATACGTTAGTTTTTCTAATGTGGAAAGATTCGTTATTATTAAAAACGTTTCGGTTGACAAGAATCACCAACCATCTTAACTGTACTGTACAAGATAACCAGGTCTATATTTGCAGTACGATTAGAAGAGTTTTATTTTATTTCACTTCAATTACTTTTTCATTCCTGTTGTGGACTATGCCTCAAAAACATCTAAATGAATAGATAAAATTAATAAAAATAAAAACAACTTTGGTCATTATTGGGAAAACATTTTCAGAAGCAGAAAATAACGCTTCAATTGCTGAGAAGCTCGCTTTTTATCTACTTTTCTTCAATCAATCTTTATTACATTTTCAATAGTAGGATTTTCCCAGTGACCTTCTATGAACAATTTAGGACCATAATGTAATTATCTTTTGAATTGGTTTAATTACTTGTACACATCCTTCTCAAAAAACGTAATTTTAATAATGTTGTATAACTAGGGTTGAAATAGATAGCTAAGTTTTGCTAGTCTAGAAAACCACTGAAAGCACAAGGAAAAATTCGTAGTATGTAGGTACCGTCGCTCTAGGTTTGACATAATGTTTATTTTAAACATTGATTTTTATAAACATTCGCTGTTCACAAAGCTTCTGCAAGCTCTTCCTGTATATTATATTTTTCTTTTGCCAACAGAAAAAATCAGGTGTTACTGGCGGCTCTAACGAACGAAAATATCACATTTTCGAATCTTAGTTAAAGTCAAAGAAGTATAAAGCAATGAATGTTGCACTGCAGAAATAATCAATCAATTTTTCAGAAAAATCTTCTATTAGACAATATTTTGTATAATTATAATTATAAACAATTATAAAAAGCCAAATATCTGAAAACCGGGGATATTTATCGAACTTTCACGCAACATCCATTTCTTTCTTCTGTTTTCGTCATAATTTAACTGCAGATTGGCCACCACGATTTAACGCTCACAACGTTAACAGTTAAATCATTTTCCCAAATTAATCGTTTACATTCCGCAAATTTAACTTCAAATCATGTAAATAGGTACGATGTTGTTGACTGCTCTCGTAAAAAGGGAATTGGTATTTAACAGAAAAAAATTTAAAAAATTCTTGAGATAGTTGAAGTAACTAACCCAAACTGCACAAAACTAACCCAAATATAGATTTGAAAATAATCAGTTATTCAATAGTACACAAAACTAACAAAAAGTAATCGACATTAACCCAAATACCTTCAAAAGGTTTTTAATAAATAATCAAGCATAAACAAAATATAGATTTGGCAAATACGCGATGTTTTTCGAACTGTGTCACCGTGACAGCGATTTGACAGACAGAGTGGACGTCATAGCGTAGCTTGTTATCATATGGAAAAATACTGACTTTAACTGAGTAAAAAGTGGTAAAATATAGATTTCTACAAGAAACGCCGCTAAGAAAAGTTGTTGGTTAAATGACTTTCTATAAGGTGAGCATGTGGTTAGCTGCAAACGCGAGAACCTGATAAAAAAACCTGAGAAAATAACCAGCAATCAAATCTTAAAAATTGTTTGCTCAAGGGATCCTTAAAGGGCAACCTCTGAGAATGATTTCTTTGCAATTTTGCAATATTTTCTAAGCGGTTAGCTTAAAATTGTGACAGTGAATCCTAACGAGAAGAACTAAAAAGGTCCCGTTTTCACTAACAAATATTTGCAATTGTTTAAATTAATTCCAATACTTAAGAAATGGCACCAACAAGAAAGTTAGGGGAATATTTACATAAGAAACCGCCTACATGTGACGCCCATGACAAAAATCTGCAATTAATCGCACAAAATACGTTTCGGATGTCCGCTTATTGCAGAATACTGAACAATTTTAGCTCATCCTGACTAGGAAATATTGCGACAAAGAAGTCGTCTTCAAGGTTCTCCCTTCCAGAGTTTGCAGCTCCCTTAATTTCCCATGTTTATAGGGAGGTTTGAATCACCTGCCAAACTTTTCTCTCACACTGTATATGTTACTTATTGATGGCAGTTGCTTTGGCATGAATACCTTGACATGCAAATGACATTTTCGAAACTAAAAAAAATATTTTCATTGAGGCAAAAACTGCGGCTCAGACTCACTCTAGATTGCGAACTGAAATATATAGGATAATTTTTTAACGATAATAAACAGCACCGTTTAGATAAGAAAGTGTTGATAAGCGAACTTGATGGTAAAACAAAAAATACCGAAAGGAGTGCAGGTAGTACAGGTGAGCAGCACCAATAAGAGTTAATGTCGACGACTTAAAAACAGTATGGAAAGTACTGAACCGCGTAGCGTTCGTCACTTGCTTATTAAAACCTACATCGATCGAGAATAAAACTTACAGGCCAGTTATCGGAGTTGAGAAAAAGTGCAATTAATTAAGCTAATAAATGAGAGAAAAAAATCGTCGATTTGTGCGTCGAAATCGCAGTCAACTAACAAAGACCCAGTAAATATAAAAACGATAAAACTGTAGTAACACGAAAAGGCATGGCGACCATGAGTTTTACGTGAGAAGTTTAAGTCATGGCATGGCCGATTGTCGGCACGTGCATGCGGCTTTTACTTGGATAAAACGGTACTTACCAACTGTCTAGCGGTTTTGGCCTTTCCAGACGACGAGTTTTGCGACATTTTTCCGCACAACGACGTAAATTTCGATAAATTTTGCGACCTCCGAACAATCCACGTCTACACTCTCCTCGTGAGGAAGTGGGACTAAAATTGACAAATATCAGTTAGCTGAACGTCGACGATGTTCTGATTTTCCGTCTATCTCTGACTTGCACTGGTGCCGATAGTTTATTCTCGTCTGTCGTGACCGGGATTGGTGCGAAGTGAGTTGACCAATTACTTGTGATCATTTACAGCGACGCCAGATTTTGCTAGCAAGAACTACAATTTGGACTTTGGTGCATTACAATATACAAGGTGTTTTGTAATAATATTCCAATAGTGAAAAAGGTTAGTCCTGGTTCCTGGTGCCGACTTTAAAAATCCATATTGTTTGATCTATTTAACTTTTTAATGCTAAAGTTTTAAGGAAAAAAAATCGATATTTTTTGCAAACATAGGGAAACGTACCTTATTTTACTTTTTTTAAATATTCACTCCTTTTTGAACGAATTTGGTTTATTGAATTTATTAGACACTGGTACGGTTTTTGCTCAAAAAAATCAAATTTGGTCATTTGCACGATGTGAAGAAACGCGGATTGAAATAATTTTTAGTAGGAAAAGAAGCAGTTTTTGTCACTAGTGTCCATCAGCACATTTTTCGTTTAAAATTATCTACAAAATAACTTTATTTTCGTTAATGCTCTAGCGAGATGCACAGGAGTGAATTTTATTTTTTTATGTAAGAACCGCGCCACGAACAAAAACAATTAAAACACCAGATTTACTAAATAATTTTTACCTCAAGAAAAAGAAGTGGCGTAGCAATCTGTTCAGTGATTGATTGAAATCCCCGCACCAACGCCACTGGAAAAGCAAAAAATTCCGTTTAATGCATAGAAAACGTGTATTCGGTTTTTACTAACTTCACGAAAAAAACAGTTAAGGCAGTAACAACTCGTAGTTGAACCGGCCAACGTTACTGAATAATTCTGATTTAAAAAATGTGTATTTTAATTTCCTAGAAAACGAGTATATTTTTTTAAAAAATGAGTACGCCACTGGATTGCTCTAATAAAAGTGCGTTAAAAACATGTTGAAATTTCAAAACATTGTTGAACCTGAATCCTGAATCCCAGTTTTGAGTTTCACTTTGTTGCTTCCCACCAGTGTCGTGCTCGTCACAACACTGGTTTTCATCCCAATAGTGTCTAATGTGCGTGTTGCGAGTCCTTTGGGTACGACACTGGTAGGAGTTGAAGAAAACTTTGATTTCTGTCTTGAGTTTTTTTTTTCTTTTCCGTCATCAAAGTTGCAATTTAAGAACTCGGCACAATATGCACTCTAAACGCTGTTCGTTTGTGCTGAGTTCTTAAGTTGCGCCTTTGATAACAGAAAACAAAGAGAAACTCAAGACAGAAATCAAAGTTTTCCTTAATTCCTACTAGTGTCGTACCCGAAGGACTCGCCACAACACGCACATGACGAACAGGTTTAAGAATGTTTTCAAATTTCAACCATATTGAAAAATGTCCATAACTTTTTTCTTCTGCAGATTATAGAAACACGTTTTTAATGCACTTTTATTACAGCAATCCAGTGGCGTGCTCAATTTTTTTAAAACACTCGTTTTCTAGGAATTTAAATTAAACATTTTTAAAATCAGAATCAATCAGTAACGCCGGCCTGTTCAACTACGTGTTGTTACTGTCTCAACTGTTTTTTTTGTGAAAAGTTAGTAAAAACCAAATACACGTTTTCTATGCATTAAACATAATTTTTTGCTCTGCAAAACAGTTATCTGCTTTTTCCAGTGGCGTTCGTGTGGGGATTCCCATCAATCACTTTGAAAAGATTGCTTCGCCACTTCTTTCCCTTAAAGTAAAAATTATTTAGTAAATCTAGCGCTTTGATTGTTTTTGTGGGACATAAAATCAAAGTTGTCTTACAACTTTCACACAAAGTTAACACACAAAGCTTAAGGCAACGGTTTGGTATGACACAATAGTGCGATAGTGCGAATCAACTTTTATATTCAACAATGTATGAAAAAACATCTATTTTTTAAATTAATCTTCTTTTTTTTGCTTCTTAGCAGCGTCGTCCGCTGAGGGTTCTCCACAACTTTAACTGATACTTTCGGTATCAAGCAATCTAAGATGATTCTTGTTTAGGTATAGTTTTAAATAAAAAACAGTATTTAATTATGTGGGTATTTATTTCTTGGCGGAAATAAAACACTCCATATATGGATAAAGTCACGCTCCATTCAAAGAAAATCCGCTTACAAAATTGAGTTTTCTCGATATGTCCTCAAACTAGCCTTGACATCACACAAATATTTTTTTTTAATGAATCAACCTAAGAAGAGTATATTTCTTATGGCAACCACTCTGCTTCTGGATCGAGCGATTTGCCAGCTTGCGCTCGTATTTGTCCGGCAGAATCTTCTGATTTATCCGCCACTTTATGGTAGACTTCCTTCGTTTTTCCTGCGATATACTCCACGCCATCACCTGCGGAAGAATGTATTTAAGTTATACGAATTTTCCATGAAATGAAAGCCGAAACATACCGATTTTCTCTCCTGCTTTCCTGATAACTCCGGCTGCAGCTTTAGCGGAAATCGTTTCATCGTCTATCTTAATGTTGTAACCATCAGCCAGATCTCTTGGACAGTTATTTTGGTTGATCAACGATAGATCGAATGGGTCGATTTGGGCACTGGCAAGCCGCGATCTGATCTGCGCGTTTCAGAAATGGCTATTCATTCAAAGTGTTAAAAAATCGTCAGTTTTAGGTACCTTATCGATGTACATTTTATCCAAACTCCTCGTACGCGACAGGATAGTAGCTGACTGCCTTTCAACGAATTTTACGCTTTGGCATGTAAAAATCCCCGCATAAGTCTCGTAGTCGGTCAAAAATACTGTGAACGAAGACTTTCCAGCTACACCTTGAAACAAAATGCGTCTGTTAAGGTCCGAGTTGCATGCAATTGTGGTCATAGAGTAAGTAAAATTATTATTTTACTATTACTTTATTATTACTTATTTTATTTTCTCTATGATTGTGGTATGATAACGGCTTTAACTTACTTAGCGGGAAGCTGACAGTCATCCTGGCAGGAACCGCCTTATCAGGAACCTTAAGGGTTCCAGTATAGTGGTAGCCATGCTTCAAAGGGGTGAGACTCAGCAGAAAATGTTGGCTTATTTCCTCCACCTTGTATTCGCCAGGTTCATCGGTTTCCGTTATATTGTAAATTATGCAAGAACTCGCTGTGCTGGTTTTTTCAATCACATACCAAATCCCAAGCATCTAAAACAAGGCAAATAAAAGTCAGCGCAATAAGGAAAAAAAATTCCAAAAATCCAGATGTTTTTCTAAAAGCGTGTTCAAATCACTATTGATTATTTATCTCCAGTGTCTGTGTTTACATGCGGACAAATGAGAGCATCTCTGGTACGAGAAAAATAGAAATCCCTAAAAAATTCAAGTACTTAAAGATTGAAGTAAATGCAATTGGATTGATAAGAAAAATGTAAATCAAGTTTAAAAAAAGCTGTAAAAATGTGTTTTGCAAGCGTTTTGCGGCTTTCGTTCAAATATTGCCGATTATAGAGGTTTATTGGTTCAAAAGCGGCTGCGAATCTGGGGCATGAAATGAGGAAAATATTTTGTGTAGCTACATGAATACTTAAAAGCGCTGCGCTTGCAAGAATAGTCTCTCTTTGTAACAATCAGCACATATTTTGCCTACATCTGATTTTCCATATCAAAATTTATAAAACTGCCGTTCTTTGAGGCGCTAGAACCGCATAAAATATCTTTCTTTCTGGCGGTTTTTCGGTTTAATTTTATTTCAGATAAGTATTGAAACTGTTGGGGTTTCGGAGACTGAAACAGGTAACTCGAAAATCGCCCTCGATGTTGCATTTCAACTTTGAGGGAAAATCTTATAAAAAATATACAAACTATTGGAAAAACCGTAACGTGAATGAACTCGGGTACATTTTTCAAACTAGAATATGGAAGTTTCTACTTGCAGATTTGCGTAAAATCAAACCAATCAAACTAACGAGTGGCTCGCATTCGCTCATTTTAAAGAGGCTTCAATTCAAAACATACGAGTCTTCATATTAACATAAATAAATAATCTTTTCCTGCATTTATCTTAATTAATTCGTCCCGCAATTTAACTGTCTTCACTCTTACTTATACTTACTTTTCGCATATTGAAGTCAGTTTGTGGCTCGATGTTGGGACAAGCACCCAAATGATAAGAGTGCATCTCCACATTGCCAACCACCAACAAAACCCCCATTGTTGCTAATATAAATTTCCACATTATTTACTGAGTCAAACACGCAATAATAAAAACAGTTAACAAATAGCACTTCTAATCACCAGAACTGGTCGAACTGGAGTAACAACAGAACACGACTTCTGGTCAAGTGAGCGTGGTGGTTCTAACAAAGATATAAGAATACCAGTAAGAACGTCATCGAGCAGACAATTAGCTTGTTAACGATAAGAATGAGTCAGCGGTCCGTACAGACTGATTTTAATGAGTTAATGTGTTTTTAAGGGAACTGATTCATATGCAGGAGCTTTGTTCAACAACACAACAGGGGTTATCAGCCAGGACCTTTAGCGTATTTCTCGCAACGATTAAGCATTCATTTCCTATTAAATATCACTTTGCAAAGCCCTAATCTTTTCTAAGAAGCTTACGAAAATGTCCTTTTGGAATTTGTACTTTCGACAAATTTGCATTCGTTATTATTGGCTTGCCATTCTAATGCAAAATGTTCAAACACATGCATGCGGCTAAACGCGTGTTTTTCTACCGTGCCAAGCATAATATAAAAAAATCACTTAAGGAGTAAGTTTTTTTTTAATTTTGTGAATCTATTCTCAATTCTGATCGCTTGTAGAATAAGAACGAGACGTAGAAGTCACGCTTTAAATCTAATTATAATAATTGTACTTGCTACAGGAAGGGTGCGCCAAATCAAAACTTATAATTCTCATGAAACATATAAAAACAGGGTGATTCAAATTTATATTTTACATTTAAAAAATCATATAATATATATATATGTCCAAATCTTGGAAAGACAGTTCATTTCTTCTACCAACTATCGAAGAAAAACGCAACTGGTTGGTATTTCTTACCGTGTTCGAAAATACTTCCAGAAACGAAATTCAGAAAGTAGGATCAGGAGAAGTCGCTGAAATAGAGGAGAACATTTGCCTGGAATGCTTGCGAATTCTACTAAATAAATGTCTGGGAGAAGAAAGATGCTTAAACAGTGCGTGAATTGCCTCTAAATGCTCTTAAGTCTTGCTTAATCAAAAAAGACGAAACAAACAATCAAGAATTGAAAATTAAGGCAACTTCCAGTAAACATTTTCATTTTTATTTCATGCGATTGTACTGTTATAAAATAAAAATCTAAAGTAGACATCAGGAACAGTTGTTTTGCTACCTTTTGTTCAAAACCTCTATAATAAGCAAAATGCACAAGATAATCAACATCCTCAACCGCACCGAATATAATGAAAGTATTCAAACATTTCTTGAAACTTAAACACTCTGTATATTGATGACGCGGCATCTACCTCTCTAAATTTATAGGAACTTTTTAATCGATTTTATGTCGTCTTCCTAAAATTTGTGTTTCCGAAGCACTCTGTATATGGACTGTAATTTTTCATACGATAGATTCGACTTATTTTATAAGCTTCCTGCGGAAGAAGCTTTTAGAAATAGGCGAAAGATCGACAAGTGTAGATAACGACTTTTGTTAATTAATGATCCCAATCCCAAAAAACTGCACCAAACCGCCCTGTATACATTTTACAACGTAATTTTATTGGGTTGCTGCGTGTGTAAGAACACAATGCTGCCCAGATTGTCAGCTTTTGTAAACTTTTTTGCCTTTTATTTCCTTGAAGCGCATTTATTTGAAATATTTTCAGTTCCTCACCTAAGAGGAAAGTTTAGTAAAATACAATTTTGAAAAAATATGTGTTTTCAACGGATCATACAAATGGGCAGATTTTAAACGGAATGAAAAACTATTGGATAATCTAAACATTGCAAAGAAAGGAACGTTAAAGTTGTTCGGGCCCATTTTTCACAGCCTTAAAATGGAATTCTTCATACGAAAAAAGCACCAAAAACTTGCGTTAAACAGTTTTATTCTGTAAGTTTAGATTTTTGTGTTCTTACCAAAAAAAAATTTAAATCGTCGGTCAACGATACGAGCAAACAGTCGAATATGGGGCATCAAATGACTGGAAATTGAATGTAGAATTCAGAGAATTCAAGAGAATATTTGAGTGTGCCATTTACAAAACTCAAGTTCATGTCGGTTGCGCTATTACGAGACACCCTGTATACTTAATATTTTTGCTTCATTTTTATTGTCGCAAAATCAAGGACTCCAATACATATTTGTAGGTTTTGCATATCTAACCGTGTTGATGTAATTGAATGTATTTTATATTAATGGGACACCCTGTATTTAGCTCGAAAAATAATCAGAGGTACTAAATTACTGGACCAGAATCCATAATTTTACCAAACAACTGAAGCTCCTTGCAATATTTTTTTGTCTACACGAAAGCAGACACAAAACTAGGAACTAAAAAAATTTAAATTAAAAAAAAGCACATAAAAACAATGTAAATACAGCAGCGCATCCTAATTTTCACATTCATTTCCCGTATGTAGCGAAAATGGTACCCAAACTCAGATCCAAAAAACAAAAATGTATATCTTGTATATAATTTGTATATTTAATACCGAATACTGTATACATCAGTGTCTAAGTCTCACATGACATAAGCCGTTACTATGTATCTAGAAAAATATATATCGAATGGCACTTTTACAATAATGTTGTAGTATATTCACTTTACACTAAAAATTGCAAACGAATCGAAACAGCTGCAGCAAACCGGTTGAAAATCGAACCAAAACCGGCAAAATGTGTCTAAAAACAATCAATAATAAATAAACGCGTTTACTTGCATACACACATAAAGATAAAAATACAAACGGCTGAGGTCTAGCCTAAAGATGCAATACAACTAATCATATAAAACTAGATGCTAATCTACTTTTTTCTTGTAATGCAATGTAAGTAATGAACGTGATGGGAACCTTTCAATGAAATAAATAAAGATGAGTAAAAAAGGTTTCCATTATTAAAAGCTGACAGGGAGATCTTTTTAGATCACAGAGTTGACAATCGCTTAAAAACTTAAAATCTTATTGGCTAGCCTAAAGTAATTTCCTATTGTATATTATAATCGCCCAGCACGTCTGGGGACGAATAGCCAATAAGATAATATCAATTTTCAACTGTTTAAAAAACAACTTAATAAACAGTATCTGCAAGATTTGGCTTTGAGGAACATAATCTAAATAATTTCCTAAAACCTACTCACTGAATTATTAAAAACTAGACTTATTACAAATTAATTATGTGATCAAATGTTGCTTCATTGCCCCAACAAACTGAAAGGGTTGCTAAAGCAAAGCAAAACTTGGCCTTTCTGAGGTTACTATGCGAGACTATGAAAAAAATAAGTATACACTTTTTCATAATCTCTAATTATTATATCTACTATCTATACTTTTATCATATACTGCGATTGTTTCTTTTATTCATAATATCTTTACAGTAAAATATCTCTGGTTGCACCTACAACTAGTGATCTCTAACTATAAATTTCTTCGTAACTTTTATTGTTATTGTTTTTGAAAATTATACTATAGAACCTTTTTCTTTGATAAAACGCAATTAACGACCGATTGATATTCATCTAAACAATATTTGATTTAATTAGCGCGAAATCTTCAACGAGAAAAAACAATAAACTATGGTATTGTATCGTTTTGAGGTGGGAGCGGTTGTTATAAACACATAACACTGTTAAAGTAGTTAGAAAACAGTCCGACCACAAAGGCAATCTCAGTATTTCGTTTTTCAAATACCAAAAACTGTCGTAGTCAAACTGAGTTTCCATTATATCTGTAAAAACGCACTTTACATTGATAAGGCGCTACAAAAATAAATTCTCTATTGTATTTTGCTTTACATCGGCTGAAACTTTTACGTTGGGACTTGAAAACCTCGATAGGTCCGGAAGATTCACACAGAAGACCATCGACTTGATATTTTTGCATTTTTGCATTCTAAAATAACGATTAATAGCCATACTATACTGAACTATATTCTGATTTACTTATCAATGATGCCACTCAAAAATGAGTGACGACTCTTTAAACCTCCTCAAACGAAAACGTATTCATTTTTGTAGAACGCTGCTAAATTTAAAAAATAAAAAATAAAATACGTAAGTACATTAAACATGGTTCCAAACCATGAGCTTTGCAAATGAGATTTTATTTTATTTATCAGAACCTGAAACGATTATTTTCTAATCACAAACCGCTAAAAATACTATTTTTTCTTGACTTTGTGAGCAACGAAATACAATGTTTTGTGGAACAAACACGCCCGTACTTAGTTAAGCAACAAATAAATATCAGTCTTAAAAGACTTTGACTAGTCTTATGATGCTGAAGTAATATGAATGACAATGAAATGAAAACAAAAAAATCAATAGGATGCATGCGTATGTTGTATAAAACTATCTCTGTATATCTAAGTGGTTTTCATTTAAATGAAAGGCCCTAATTTTATTTGTAATGAATATTAGCTATGGAGACATTTTTTAATATCATAAACAGCAAATGGAAGCGTCTGTTACTTTTTCATGTCTCTACGTGAAAATTGGAATCGAATACACTCAATGGGGTGAAAATATAACTGACTGTAATCCATATAGAAACATTTTTTGCTTCAATTAGGTTGGGTGATACGAGTGAGATATTTTCTGTCTAATGTCTACGAATTAATTAATGTTTCAGTTTGATGAGATAACTAGGAAAAATGGATTAAGAAAAAATTGAGCAAACACATTAAAAATATACATAAACCTAGGTGGTATACGTTAAGTGATGTGATCGAATGGCAGCCGAAACCAGCCATTTAGAGGAACTAAACATAACGCCTAACAAAAACCTTACAAAAGACTAGCACTGTTTCCAAAAGTGAGATTCCGTTTCCGTTTTGTATTATTCGAGTTCGCTTTGGTTTGAAACGTGTTTAAAAGTTCAGACAAAAGCGCTCTTAGTAACCGTTAAATATAACACCGCTTATCTACTCATCGCCATCTTTTTTCTAGCTGGTTTAAATACTTACAACTTTCTACAACTAATACACATTATGTCGACAGAATAGGCTTTACGAGAGCTTACTGGAAAAATTGCACCAGGGACGCTAAATTAAATAGACACAAAACATTGTTGAAAAACATGAAATATTATGAAAGTTAGGTCATCATAGCACTGATTATATCAACTGTCTTAGCATATAATAAATGCATTAATTACTCTTTCATAAGATAACATTTCATCTTTCTTAAACAGAAAATGTGAATACCGGCAAACAATCAATGTAAGTATATAAAAATGTGTCCTTTAGATGTTCAAGACATACACACAAATACAGGCTGTTAAAAACTGTAAGACGCTAGTGATGGGATAAAACATTTAAAATAACGCTTAATATTTGTCAAGAGTTGATATTTTCCATGCTGATTGTCAATTTTTCTTCTTCGATTTCCACAAAAATAAACTGACTATAGCCATCATGCGGTTCTGAATTAGTAGCCGTTGATTTTCTAACGCCCTGTATATGCGTGAAAATAATCTAACCGCCCAGTCTTACAGGCACAAAAAAGATAATACTATCGAATAATGCATCCAGTCAAAAAAACGTAGATGCAAACAAGTACACTAACTAGAAAAAAATATGTACACGCCACGAAGACAAAAAGGTTCAAACAAAATAACAATTTAGATATAATATGGCACTAATTAAATACGCAAATTTTATTCCAGAATTGTTCATGAAGTTATGCGATTGAAGAAGTGTATCCTGATTAGATCAACATTGTTCATTGGTGTTCATTTAAATGATTGGCACAATAAGACCAGGAAATATTTATAAAAATTGAAAAAGGGACGACAAAGATAACAATGGAGCAATAATTCATTTTTCTCAAGACTTTGAAGGGAAATTAAAAATTTTGTAGTTTAAAACAGTTAAAGATAATAATAAAACAATGACACAATATTCTCCAACCAAAGACGACTTACTTTGTAATGAAGGGTGTATGTTAACATGCTCTAATAAATACAAAGTTAGTCTTATTTGGCCCAATCGCCCGTTTTCAGTTATGTACCTGTGACAAATGTTGAAGCAAATTTCACAAATAATTACAAACTTAAACCACTAATTTGGTGGCGAAATATTGATAATGTATTTTCAATTTTCAATTTATAGTCACGACAAAATTATTCAAGTTCAGTCAATTCATTCAATTAAGTTAATTAAATTAATTCACTATTGAAAAAGGACAAAACAAAATTTGGGCAATTTCGAAACTTTTGTATACAAAAAAACCTACTCGTTTTGAATTTTAGCTCAAATCACCCAATTTTTCAAGACACCCAACCCAACAATTCTTAAAAAGAGCTTTTTAAATTTTATTCATTATCATATTTCTATTGAGAAATGATTGAAATTGAAAATGCAACATTAAAGCCAAATCAAAATTAACCCATTACCCTTTTAATTCCATTTATTACGGGGATTTCACTTTCAGATAGAATTAAACGAGTAGCTAACCAATGCAATATTAGAGCTATCTTCAAAACTGAAAATTAAATGAAAGGAAAAATGTATTTATTGATCAAAAGTTAAAAAAATGAGAAGTGTTTGTCTATTTTTTTAGTACGCTTTAAGAAGCACTGTTTTCAAAGTTGATTTTGTAAATCAAGCAAAATTTTAAAGCTTTTAACGAATATGCGAAATACCATAAGTAGAGTAATAGTAAGTAGCAGTAAGTAGAAGAAGTAAATAGTATCAATTACAAAATGGAAAAGACAGACAATAGGAAACAATTTTAAATGAAATATTCATTTGAGCCCAACTCTCAGATGTCTCCAATTCAATAATGGTAAAATGTAAAATTTCTTCCTGCCCCTCTTATCTTTCCAACAACCTAATTAGAACTTTAATTTATTCCAGAAATATAAACTTTTGGAACCGTAAATGATGCCTTTTGTAAGACACACTTCCCCAAAGCGCTGAAACCCCATAAAACTACCTCTTAAAGTCTATGCTACCTGTACTGTACATCGTGCTCATTTCTTGTTCAACCTTACGATAACGTATCCCTATTTAAGTTTTTGAACGCCCAATTGTGGAAGCTTATAGTGAACGATGTGATAAGGAGGTCCAACCGGACTACTGGGAGAACCGTAAGAAGCCATTACGGGCAAGGGCGCCATTCCCATTGATGGGGCGCAAGACCGTCCACGTTTTCTCCGAGGAAGAATACCCTGAAAGCAAGGAAAAACAATTTAAAAAACGTGGAAAATTATCAAAAATTGTTTTATAAAAGTCTGGTGCATTTTCTCCATCTTACCTTTCGCGCCATGTAGAACCTGATGGTTGAAATTGGTATATTGAATTGATCGGATACAGTCTGGAACGTTTGGCCTCTGGTTATACATTCAGCTGCTCGCCGCAGTTCCTCATCGGAACGTCTTATTCGTTTATTAACTGAATCTGGAAGCAGATTATTGTTCAAAGTGCGAAACTTAAGTCATCAATGAATAAGCCTCTTACTCATGTTTTGTCCTGATGATCCATCGTACTGGCAAGAAACATTGGCAATAGCAAAACTATCAGCAGTCTGAGACAAATCCCCCGTATTCACCGGGCCATCTTCCTCCATTAGCTCCTGATCCATCAAAGACTCGCCATCTCCTTCGAAATAACTTTCTTCCTCTCCTTCTTCTAAATCTTCTAAACATAAAACAAATTTGCACTATGCTCAAATTACAAATAAAATAAATACTACCTTTAATTTGCAACATGCCATCGTTACTGTCACACTCAGATGAAGATGGAGCCCCGCCACATTCCGAACTCACATCCACAGCAGCAGCATTTACTTCTTTCTTCACGACGCCTTCGCTTTTGGGCATGGTTACTTGACTTGGAAGAGGCTGGTTGTCTTTGTGCGTCGAAGAAGAAGCAGATGGCACGGCTGCTCGAACCTGGAAACGTTCAGATATGAGTCTTTGCTGCTGATTCTTCGCAGGATTTCGTACCGGGTTTTGCGGTGTCGACGTATTGATATTGGAACTTTTACTGGGACTAAAATAGGGGGGTTGCAACAGTTGATCGTTTCCACTCAAGCCGCGAATTTGCAAGCTTTCGGCGGATTTCAACAGCGATGGAAGATCGTCCTGAGCCACGTTCACTTCGCCTTTGTACATAAAATCCACCAACGATTGCATTTCTTGGAACCTTAAACAGATCAAAATTGTTACGTACTTACTGATGAAGATCCAGGTGTAAACCTGATTAATGTATACATAGAAATTTGCTTACTTCATATCCTTTAAATAGATAATCGGGTGCTTGCAGGGGATGGTCAGAAGTAACTTTTCGAAATACGTGGAACACGCCGATAATACTACTTTGTGGCATTTTAGCATGCTGCTTTCGCAGGCTAGAGTTACATCTACGAAGTGGCCCGATAGAAGAAGTTTCGGAAATGCTGACTGCAAATTCGATGGGTAACTGTTCCACCTGTGGAATTAATCATAAAGCATTAATTAATGAAGCTCAAGGGCACTTTTGGCAGGACTTTTCTGGCTTACCTTACACAAAACTGTTGTGGACTCGCGGTCTCCATGCCTCAGTTGAATGCACCTTTTCTTAAAAACTGATAGGCGGCAAACAAGTGATATTCACAAAAAACTAATGAACTAGACGGATCTTTATCTGAGTATGGCCTGCCAAATCTGGAAACAAAAGCAAATTGTTAATTCAGACTTGCAGAGAGGCAAGTTAGGAATTGTGTATTTATCACAAAAAAACTTTTCAACTACGTTATTCAAGCGATTTTCAATTTAGCGTTGAAACTATGTGATGCCCACTCATTGCGAATGATTTTTTTACCGAATTGTTAAAAATAATCCACTGACTGCCTTGAAGAAAACATTTTTGAGACCACGTTATTTGATACATGTTATTCACTACTTACTTATAGGCAGGGTTAGTCGCTTTGCCTGAACCGAGATTGAGGAGTTTTCATGCAAGACTATTTGAAGAAGAAATGTGCCATAAAGTCCCTTCTCAGAATGTTATAAAGAGATATTTCCAACTTTTTTGCTAGGTTTCTAGGAACATTAAATAATAAACAAACTCCTAGATTAATTTTACCTTTGCTAGAAAAACAACCAATTCCCTATCCTCAAACTCGCAACATTGACTAAACTAACTAACTAAACAGAACTAGCCATGAATAAAGACTGAAACTAGCCCTAAACATTTGTTTGTTAAATATTACCTTCATTGTTATTTACAGGTAAGACCTAAACATATGGGTTCTATTGGCAACCCACGATTTTATGAAAGCAGGTAAAATGCGACCTTTGCAATGTTCGAATCCTTAGTTACTAAGCCCTGGAAGATTTTGCTTCAGCCTCATAATGTGAGTAGCACGAGAATATTATCAATGTTGAATAATTTACATATTAATTATCGCTTTATAACGCATAAACAAATATTTTCAGACTAATTAACCATTAGCTTGAATGCAGTGAACAACAACAATATAAAGAAACTGGACTGAAAAATAATCAGACACTGAGCACTTTTAAATTAATTGATAATCCACACAACCAACCGATGTTGTAATAAAATAAACGAATCCCAAAACCTTGTTGTATATTTAACGCAAATAACAGTACTGACGTACTTGAATTTTTAAATAAATCAAAATATTTTAAAAATAAAACCGACAATTTGTGCTATTTGCCAAAAAATCGCGCTAACTAGAACAAATAAAAACATAAGACCTATACGAATGACGCCGTTGAACGGTGATATTATCGACGAAAGAATAATTCACTACTAATTTCCTGCTTAATTAAAATTAGTAGTTAAAAGTTTTCTACGTGTTTAGCAAATTTTGGGGTTTAGTCCTGTAATACCTGCCTTTCAGCTCTTGGGCGATCATCAGATAAACTGTGGACAAATTCGGTCTTTGAGAGACAGTATCTGCCCTAAACCGCATTAAACACTCACACAATTACGCATACCTGAAAGCTTTTTAGATCGAGAACAGAGCTGAAAAGATATTCGTGTAAATGTTGAATTTTTCCCGAAAATTTGACAAAGGTTTGTTATTTTCCCCAAATTCCATGCCATTTTCACCGTTAGGAGGCGAGGATTTCTACGAGGTTATGAATGAATAGACATGCTAGTCTTTTGATCCACAAGAATTGAAAATTGGTGCCTTCTTAGGTCGGAAACAATCCATTAGCTCAAAAGACGGGTAATGCAGAGACGGTCCGAGGAATTGAAATTTAATTTTTTGTCAAGATCGAAAATAGAGTAAAACACGTCAAGACACAGAAATGTATGGTTTTCAGTGGGAATATTACATAAAGACAAGAAAAAAATTACAGGATGAATAACTTGAATATCGGAAACTGACATTTGCAGATTTTTTGTAAGCTCATTTTCGGATGGAATTTTTCATCAATTTGATAATTCAAGTTATAATAGGTACAACAGTTGATCTGATTTTTTTCGGAACTTCTTCGTTAACATTTTAGCCTCATTGGATCGGTTAAAAAGGTCAATATTTGGACGAAAAATTAAAAATCGCCAGTAGCTGGCTTAATACTAACTTTACGGGAAAAGTGAATAATATCCTTTATCAGCACATTGACTCGCTCTATTTTTTGGTATTCTCAGAATTTTACAATTATTTTGGTTTTGGCAATATAAAAAAATTAAAGAAGTGTTTTTTATTTTTTTCGAAAACTGTTTATCTCGAACTCTACCTTATCGTCCTAAAACTTTGAATTTTTCGTTTCGCTCAAAAATATTTAATTTCTTGAGTGACCATTGGATGTACGCAAAATGTTACCCCATATAACAGCATTCAATTGATAAAGCTCAAAAATTACTTTCTTTACACGTTAGCTTGAGAGGCAAGACAATAAATTGTCAAAGAAAATGTAACAAAAATTCATTAATTTTTTTGCTCATACAGGGTGTTCCACCGAGAACCACCGCGATCGATATGTGGCAAACTATACAGGGTGTCCCGTAAGCATATGATCAAAAGGATACTGCGATATTCTTTGCGTCAAAAGAAGACACTCTGACCTAACTTTTATTAACAAAAAATGTCTGGCTCCTCTGCTATTGATGGTCAAAGTTCTTCAAAAAATGTATCTTTTTTGAATATCGGGAGAATGGTACGATGTATTTTGGTAAAACTCGCTGTGAATGTGTTCTTATGTAAGACTCATATTTTAATGAAACAATCGAGTTTATCCGTTTTGGACAAGTGGTGAATTCTTGAATGTCGTGGTACAAAAACTACCAGAACTTTTTATTTGGTAGATGAAATCAACTCATTTTTTTGGTTGAGGCACTGATCGCAATTCACAATTTTGCGCTCTTTGTAAAATCTTGTACCAGTCATAGTTTTTGTAAACATTTTTTTTCTGTTTTCTTGCCACTTAACAATGTTATACATTAACTGCAAATATCGTGATACGAGGCATAAATTAATTGTCAATTGATAATGCATATTTTCACTTAATGTGTAACATTGTTAAGTGGTAAGAAAACAGACATATTTTTTGCGCAAAAACTATGAATGCTACAAGATTTTACAAAGAGCGCAAAATTGTAAATTGCGATCAGTGCCTCAACCAAAAAAAATGAGTTGATTTCATCTACCAAATAAAGTTCTGGTAGTTTTTGTACCACGACACTCAAGAATTCGCCACTTATCCAAAATGGCTGACCTCGATTGTTTCATCAAAATGTGAGTCTTACATAAGAACAAATTCACAGCGAGTTTCACCAAAATACATAGTGCCATTCTCCCGATATTTCAAAAAAGATACATTTTTGAAGAACTTTGACCATCAATAGTAGAGGAGCCAGACATTTTTTGTCAATAAAAGTTAGGTGAGATCGTCTGCTTTTGATCCAGAGAATATCGCAGTACGCTTCTGATCATGTGCTTACGGGACACCCTGTATGTAATTAGGAGAAATTTGAAAATTGGACAGTATACCGAAGTCATTGGGGGCAAGCGATCTAAAATATTTTCAAGATTAGACTTGGAAGTTAATTCTAGCGAAACTAAGTAGATAATAACTTGCGTTTTTTACGTACTACGTACTGAAATAACACCCTGCATGGGAAAACTAGTGTCGCACTACGTAGTTAAAATAAGTTACTTGCTATGGAGTTACCTACCAAAAGACAGCGATTTTCACCAAAACGTTTCAAATAGTAGAGAGTCTTGGAAGACACAACGAGTGTATAAATTATTAAAAATATTAACAATTTTCGGCGCTTTCAACTAAAATGATGAGCGGCATATAAGCAAGACGATATTTTTAAAACAGTTGTAGGCATGTGCGTTAACGACAATAAAAATAATGCGGTGAATCATGGGAACAATCCCACCTCAGATTCGCGATAAATCAACAAAATTATTGCTAAAATCGATAGAGCAAACCCCCCCTGTTTTAAGACCAACCACGCGATGGCCGTCTTGGGTTTCGTAATTTTCGCCATTGATGCAAATTTCCCTCACCCTAGCAACAAAATATATATTTGGAGTGGAAAATCGATAAAAAAATTCGAGGATGAAACTTGCAATAATTTAAGAAAACAACTGCGGAAGACAAAAAAAAGGGGCACCAGTGAAACAGTCCATCTCGTTCTAACGCGTGGTGGTAGATGTAGATGGAAACCGCGTGCACCAATCAATTTCATCAAAACATCTGAAAACCGGCAAAAGAAAAAAAAACCTCCGCAACATAACCTCGCTGGGAGAAGATCCTCAAATTGTGGGGAATTTCGCACAAATGAGAAATTTGTTGTCCAACCGGCGGCGGTGGAATGTAAAAATAACAATTGATAAAATTAGCTTGGGTACCTGGTGGATGGAGGCTTCTTAAACAAATACCTTGAAAACTACATTTCAGTTGAAATTGTATTATTGGAACACACAAACAATAGCTAGAAAAAGATTGCGAGAATTAAAAGGCAAATTTCGATGAAAGCCAGCTACGCCATATTGGCTAACCCTTAAATAAAGGCATTGAAAAAATATGCAATAAAAACAACATTCGCTGCTTTGTTTATGTAAAATGATCAATGAAAACCAACACAGATCCTTGTACTTACATGGCGGTCACATCGAACACATTTTCTACCCTTAAATATACGCACAAATGCCTGAAAATGATCGATAAAAACTTTAATGCAAAAAGGTTCACTTAAATAATTATATTGCCAAGGCGAATCAAGCTACGACTCAAGCTTGCGACAATGCACGCTTAAGACCGCACGTGAGACCCACGTAAGAAATCGGCCGTAGGTCGCAGCACAGTGCGGCAAGGTGTAATATTTACCAACGCTGTCCTAGGGGGTGTAGATAGACCGTGCCATTCAGAAAACATAAACAACTCAATTACAGGGGCAAAATCCCTATTGACTTACTGGTTTTTGGTAAAAAACTGATCACTGCACACTTAAAAAACACCGAGAAACCGTAATTTTTCCGTTAAACTAAAATGTTGCAACAAATCTAAATATAATATTTATATATAGATCCCCGCCATTTGCAATTTGTGCCGGCTTGGTACAGTCGACGGTATAAACATTTACGCGGGCCTTGAGGCAAACCGAATAACAAAATCAAGCAAAAAAGCCCCTCGCGGACAAACAAAGCGAGTTTCTGTGCCTTCGACCAAATAAAACAAGTCCAAATTAGGTAGAAATAAAATTAAATCCGTCGTTGCCACTGCGAAACGCAACGCAGATCCGAATGTGAAAAAGGCATGTGCAAAGGTTTATTCAAACAGTTTGATGGCTCGGACTGTACACGGTAAACAAATGCCAACAAGGGCTGTGCCGAGAAAAGATTATAACGTAAAACTGGGGTGGCTGGAAATCGCCTTCCGAAATGTTTTTAAATTCGGCTGCACTTAAAAATTGCCGATCGATCCCGCAAATATCGCACGCATTTCTCTTTACCGAACACTTTCAAATTTTCAACGTAACTAGAGAAGGATTTTATGTATTAATGTTGTTAAAAGAGGCGCTTCGGGAATTAAAAGTTAAAAATAGATTTTTAATAATAAACATTCCTGTAGACCCTCGCTAGAAGAGGCAAGTTAAAAATATAATAGGTACCGCCGACTACTGATTTATTGGCCGTTTGCATTTTAATTGAATTTGACAAAAACGAGCCATTTAAAGGAGGCCTTGATTATTGCATAACACGTCATTTCTGCCCGGAAATTTCCAAAACACAGCTATTTTTCGAATATTTGCATTCTTTCGTTCCCGCAAATCAAAACGCGCATAAATAACTCAACCGGGCCACATTTGTTATTAAAATAGGGGAATCCAGAGCAAAACAGCACCTAATTCACCCCATTCAAGCTAGTTTTTCAAAATCGCAATTTCTTTTTGCCAACTGGGAATTTTTTCAATAATGCCGTGTCTACCGGGTGGTTGTCAACTAGTTTCCGAAAAAATGTTCGTTTTTTATATATTAATTTTATTGAAAAAAAATACTAATAGGCAAGAACCAAATGTGAAAATGTGTTTGAGTTTCCAACTTTAAGAAAAAATAAAATTAAAACACGAAAACTCTGGAAATGGGGATGCAGTTTAGGGGGTTGAAAACGGTTTTTTTTGCGATTTGCTGGGAACCGTGACTTTCTAGCGGCAAACATTCAATACAAAACTTGTAGATAATGACAAAAATTACAATTTTTGTAAATTACATTTTTTGACTTAACCTCAAATTAACAGTGAAAATAGCAAAAACAACTTTTTCAGTACTTTTTCTCGCCCATTAATGATTTAATTTACATGAAAATTTGTTAAAGTATGTCTATTTTGGTGTTAAATGAAGCATGATTTTTTCGTAATTCAGGAGACGACTAGCTTTCGAATTATGTACATTTTTCGAAAAAACTACCCTTAACTTCCACGAATAATTGCCTCGAACCTTCATTGTATTTCAAAAGTGTATAAGTGGTCATTTTAATCGTTGTAATGTCTAATTTAAAAACATGTGACTTGGTGGCTTATTTATATCGTTAACCCGCTTAAAATTGCGAAAAACTGGAGTCTCTGAATCATGATTTTTTCAATATCAATCATTTCAATGATTTTCAATTGTCTTTGTAAATTATTTCTGTAGAATTCAAATTTCCAATAAATGAAATGGAAAAAATAGCCCCTTCATTACAATGCATTTTGCAATTATCCTCGTTTTTGCATGAAAAAAAATCACGGAATTATGTCACATTATTTGAGGATAAGTATATAATTCAGAAGGAATGTATCGAAAAAAGGCGAAATTTGTGTCCATATCCAAAGTACAAGCTTTGTAGATTTTTGTCCAAACCCGCCACTTACAAAGAAACATTTCGAATGTTTTTTATGGCTCTGAAAGATACAGGACGTTTTAACTAAGTCGAAAAATAGCCCAAAAAAACTAAGTTTTTTATTAAAAAAAATTGTGCATAATTTGAACCGAAAATGCATAAATTAATTTTTTTCCGTCAACTTCGAGTTTTTTTCAATAGTCAAAATGTATTTTTAAATTTGTTTTTGCCCGTTTTAATTGTTGTTGTTATACCGATTTAATTAAATCTGGTACTCAAATTACAAAATTGTTTTTTTTAAACTGAAAGGTACCTCATTTTAATAAAACACAAAATATTTTTTATTATGGAAATAAAAGTAATAAAATTGAAATCTATTTAGAATAAATTGCGAAATAAATTAAATGAAAACATGGTACGAAAATTTCAAAATTGCTTATTTTACAATACAAATTTTTTAAATTTTCCTCAATTTTCTAATTTAAAGTTTCAATCCGCTAAATAACCAAAAGTTAAGAAAAATTGCACCTACCATTGAGATGAATCTAAATATTCCATTGCCAAAAGCCTCGAAACCATGAAGAAAAACCTCCAAAATGTACACTTCACATTTGCATTGTAATTTCTTCGTAAAATAACACAAAAAGTCAAAGAAAACTCTTTTCTAACCGGAAAATGCGCAACTACGTGCAGGCCTTTCCACTTGCCAATCTAGAATATAACTGACCGATGAAATTATGGGATTTAAAAGCTGGTAACTTGATAAAGAGAATATTGACTATAAAACCTTTTATAATTACAAGAATCTCATTAATGCCAACCTAAATTGTATACCCTTTGTACACAATTTAGATTAGAACTATATAATAGACAGGGTGTTCAGTAAGCACATAATCAATAAAGGTACTGCGGCATTCTTGGGTTCAAAAGACGATGATCTGCAATAACTTTTCTTAAGAAAAAATCGAATTTTTGAAAACAAGTTTTTGAAATATTGGGAGAATGATCCAATGGATTTTTATGAAACTCGCTGTGAATTTGGTCTTATGTAAGACTCATATTTTCATTCAATTCTGGTAATTTCTTGAGTACCTTGGTACAAAAGCTCCCAGAATTTTTTTATTTGGCCACTGGCATTTTGTTTGAGTCGGTGCACTAAGTATTTCTTGACATTTTTGTGCTCTTTGTAAAATCTGGTAGTACTCATAGTTTTTGCGCAAACAACGTTTTTCTGTTTCCTTGCTATTCAACAACTTCAGCCATTACCGTACTCTTTTTTGAGCATGTGCATACGGGACACCCTGCATAAACAGGCGGATTTTATTAATAGATTGGCAAATAATTCGTATCTTCTTATGAGTTATTAATGTTTTTCTAAATACTTTATCTAAATGGGACCGGTTTATAAGTCTGGTTTTGCTAACCGCTTATCTTGCTAAACCCAGATTAGAGACATGCAAAGCAAATAAAAGAATTGAAAAAAAAAACACAAGTTCTAATTGTCTATATTAATACATATTTAGAAAATTATAATCAGCTTGCTTGCTCCTTTACAGGGTGTCACCACGAAGGTCCTCGATCATGATACAAACAAACAATTTCGCAGATTTAACATATGAAACACCCAGTAAATCACTGTAGTACAATTCGATTCTAAAATATTCTGAACAAGTTTTGTATACAGAGTGCATCAAAAGTTATATGACGGACTTTCAGCGGTAGAAAGCGTATCGTGAAAAATACCCCGTAACTACGGAATCAGTTAGATCGATCGGCCAAATAGCCAAAGTCGAGCTCATCTTCAAGACCTAGAAGCTCCAAAAGATGCAACTCTTCACAGAAGATAAAATACGAAAAAAAAGAAGTTCGACTGGATTTCAAATTAAATCCGCGAAGATTTGCATTTATTATTATCCAAAAACGTTCTTCATGTAAAAACCTACATTAATGTGTTAATTTGGTTAACACTCTTAGAACTAAACAGTAAACCTAGATAAACTGTACAAACTTAACAGCAAAAATATATTAATTACCTACTTCAAACACCGAATGTAATAACCGGGTGCAAATCTGAGCTTCTTTCTAGAAATAAAAAACATTCACGTGTAACAGCTTGTTAAAAACGTTGACTCTCAAAGTTCTAGCTTACCGCACAATCTTCGATGTTATCTTCACAGTAGCGGAGATAATTCCGCAGGACGTCTTCAAAATGATGCCTTGGATGTTTGCATTCAGTTAACGCGGTTGCATTTGCTTCAACTAGCGAGTCCAGTAACGTTAAAACATACTCATGACTAGGCTGTCGTTCTTTGGATATCAGATTAATCAATTTTGGGACATAATCCAGAAAAACCAAGCGACCTAACAAATACTTCCGTTAGTAAAAGTCAAAATTAGCCAATTTTTCAAAGTTTACTTTTGAAATCCGGTTGTGAATCGCAGAGATTCGTCAGAAGAAATGTCGCCTTGGTGTTCAGTTTATCATCACCCCGATCCAGGGCCTTCAGGAGAATCATTGGGCCATTGTAATGAATAAATTGCCCAAACCCTTCTTCGCTATGCCGAATAATCGCTGTTAAGCCAAATATAAAACGCATTAAAATCAACTAGCAAAATTTATTTTTATGCATCTTACCACTGAGAGCGTACAAAGCTTTAACAGCCACATGGACATCTTCATCGTCTTCAATCATCTTTAGCAATTTGGGCACAAATTCATTATCCAGGACAACTTGCTGACAATAAGGATTGTGCTGGCATAAAACAGCTAACAGTTCACAACCTGCCGCTCTCAGCTTAGTGTAATTGGATTTTAAACACGGATATAACACCAAGAAGCCACCAATTTTGTGAAAGTCTGTACGGAAAAAAAATTGATTTTGCAACATACAATTGCAATTCTGAATTGTTTTACACTCAAGAGAGTCCAAAACAATTAAATAAATTGTAAAAAGTGTATGACTTACCGCATGCTGTATCAATATCATCAACATAGTCCAAAATCGTTTCCACCGCACTCTCATACTGAGAAATATCATCCGTAGGTTGGATTTTGTCAACATTTTGAAGAATCTCAATTTGCTTCCTCAGTAGATCAATCACATCAACAGTCATGGATTTCAGAGCACTTTCCAACCATTTCCTTCTCTGAAGAGCAATGGGAGTGTTCTATTAAGCATCTTCACTCAACTACTAACAACACGCTTTACCTCTTCATCCATGGGAAGAAGTTGAGTGTCATTGGGGGCATCTTCCGATCGCGTTGCTTCCATGCAAAACTTAAGCAGACCTTGCAGATTGGTAGGTTGTCTAGGCTGGACTCCATCTGGTTTCCGAAAGAAACTCAGTTATTGTATTTCCTTCAGAACCGACGTAGCTGGATACTCACTTGGTGTTGGAACAGGCACAAGGGCCCCAGCAACTTCTGGTTTTCGTTCAATTCCTGGCATATTGACCACGTTAAGTTTAAACACTGGATTGACTGATTCAGACGTGCCGAAGTTTATTTTTTATAAACGAATAAGTTTTAAACTGGAATTTACCAGAAGAAAATAAACAAGGTTAGACCACCCAGTGTCAATTTCCTAGACCACAGATCGCAGAGGTTACTCTGTGATCTGTGTTCTAAACAACCATCACTCATGATACAATAAATACATTCATTGTATCATTGTATCATGACCATCACTAATGCACTATACCCTTTGAATATAAAAAGAAATAAAATGAATATTCAAAGATCATTCAGGATATTTCAGCCGTTTCGATACAAATACGACATCCAATAAGGAAACCCGTATACTTAAGGAAATGTACGTTTCAATGAATAGAAGCAGAGATAAGTACTTGTAGTAGTTTGTTTTGATTAACGGATCATCAAAGTAACTTACCTATGTCATTTATACTAGGAGTCCGGTTCTGTATAATGCTTTGAATATAAAACTATAACGTTAGTTTTATCAGTGATTAGTTCAACTAATCTCTGGTTTTATATTCAAAGGTATAATGCGCTAGTACATCCCTGTTGATATAGTCAATGAATGTCAACAACACAGACTGTCAACAAGATTTGTATACAAATATTTTAATGCAGATTTTTTGGCATTTTCGTACGTGTTTTAGTGAATATTTGATCGATTTATATTTGCCTCCATTATGGGACTAGACATCGATATTCTAGAGCATTGTAAAAAGGTAAGGGCTGATCATGGGCCACCCTACACATGTCCAGTGGACAAGTGTGGCAGAAGCTATAAAACAGTTTGTGGCCTACAATATCACTTGAAAGTAAGTATCTCAGTATTTCCGGCTAATTTAGGAAATGCTGATCACCACCTGGTTGAAACCAGTTCATTAAAAGCCCTTTTCAACTAAGCCTTTTGGGTTACTCAACTTTATTCATTGCTTGAGGAATATTTCAGTGCCCTTATTTTTGGTTTTCAGTCACACTTAGTCGATTTCGTTACTTGACATACCATAGGGTTGTTATATACTTTGTAGAGTCACAATCATGATGCTCCGGCTGCCCAAACGATATCCACACCAACAGTGTCTAAAAATAAAAAGGGCAGAAAAACCCCTAAGGGCCCTAGGGCTCCAACTGCGGCAACTCCTGTCGTTGTCAGCACTCCAGAACCTTTAACTTTCGAGGAAGCTCAAAAAATGGTTCAGTTTGAGATCAATGGGATGGTTTGTAGGTAAATGTTCATAATCACTAATATTTCTTCCTAAACTTTAGTAAAAATGGCAATTTTATATTGAGAAGGAAATTGTTGTTTTTTGCATTTAATAAAGAGCCTGTTGGGGAATATCTGGAAAACAATCCTGTGATTTTAAAGATTTGAAAAACAATACTTTTTCTTGTCGCAGGAACGTTCTAAATGGTCATAATTCAGTCTCTAATATCGTTTTTGCTTTAGAACGCTTTCTGAAAGCCGATAACTCTTATTTATAGGCGTTAGAAAAAATCGTTGCTTGTAATTTTTCACTTCACGTTTTTAAGAAATCCACTTAAAACATGGCACAAATCTAGACTTGAGTTGAATACAGAGCCTTTTATAGCAGATCTTTATGGTTAAGTATAGGTATAAATAGTGTAGGTAGTATAGGTGTTATTGTAACATTCCCAATATTGTTAGATGGAACATCAATGATCCTCTAGATGTTATATCTGAAGAGAAACCCTCCGCATCTAAAACAGAAACTGAAGGCGAGTCACAACTTTTAGCATTTTTAAGGTTGTTTAATGTGTTTACTTTTTTAAATTTTATTTTAGATCTCAAAGAAGAAAAACCCGTAGTAACGCCCGTACCCATTCCTCCGACTGAGCCCGCTGTGCAGTTGCCCGAAGCTTGCTATAAGGAACTAGACGATTACAATATATGTGATGCGCCACCGAGACCCAATGCATACATTCGTTTCATTGAAAAGAGCACTGAAGAGTTAGATGGAGAGGTGGAATATGATGTTGATGAAGAGGACACTGCGTGGTTGAATATAATGAATGAAAAGAGGTAATACTTGTATTACTACGAGTAGATACTTTAAAGACTCGGTAGCTGCGATTCAAAATTTTCCAGAAACTATGGAAAAAGCCTAACGGATTTTCGTAAAATTTTTAAGTTTAAAAGTTGTGTTTTAGAGAAGAACAGGGTTTGGCACCTGTGAGTGTCGATTCCCTCGAATTGCTCATGGACAGATTGGAAAAGGAGTCATACTTTCAAGTAAGTTATACTTAGGGTAGTCACAAAATTCAACTTTCTAGATGTTTCGTCAGAGCCAGTGCTTAATATCTGTCTTCTGTTAGGCCATGACAATTTTCATCATGGTGGGATATTTAGCTGAGTATACAGTAGATTACTAGAACATAATCATGTGCATGTTCTTAACGTACTTTGAAATTTTACGCTCTTGCTCTAAACAATGGATTTCTCTACTATGGACATGTTTAACGAAATTTCATAAAATAAATTTTTTGGTGTAAAATGTATTTGTTTGTTCCATAGGCAGCGGTAAATGGACATTCAAATGGAGCGGTAGTGGATGATGATGCGGTTTGCTGCATTTGCATGGACGGAGAATGCCAGAACACGAATGTTATCTTATTTTGCGATATGTGTAATTTGGCGGTTCATCAGGATTGTTATGGAGTCCCTTATATTCCTGAAGGCCAGTGGTTGTGCAGAAGGTAAATGTTCAATATATTGTGTTCATTCTTATTAAGGGAATTAGAAAGTACCTACGTTTTTTCGGGTTTTGGGCAACTATTTTATTAATTATTTTCTAGATGCTTGCAATCTCCCAGTAGGCCCGTTGATTGTGTTCTTTGTCCAAATCAAGGTGGAGCATTTAAGCAAACTGATAGAGGCACTTGGGCGCATGTAGTCTGTGCGTTATGGATACCTGAAGTTAGATTTGCAAACACAGTTTTCCTAGAACCAATAGGTAAATATTTAAAAAAATCAACCAATGGACCTTAATAACATTGATCCGATTCGCAGATTCGATTGAAACGATTCCTGCAGCTCGTTGGAGATTGACTTGCTACGTATGCAAACAGAAGTCCGTGGGCGCTTGCATACAATGCCATCGGAATTCATGTTATGCGGCGTTTCATGTAACTTGTGCTCAGCAGGCAGGGCTTTATATGCGAATGGATGCTGTTAAGGTATTCTTGTTCTTGCGATAAAAAGTACAGCATCATCAAATTGTTTACAATTTCTACAGGGTGGAGACATTGCGGGGCAGCCAGTTCTGATTCAAAAAATCGCGTACTGCGATATTCATTCGCCTGGCGACACCCAAGCGGAAAAGGGAGATCAGAAGGAGGACTCCAGAAAGAAAATGATGCAAGCTAGGAAGGTACGTTTGTTCAATATGAATGTGCCGGATGGAAGTGATTTTGGTAAAACATATTTTTTATAGGTTTTAGCCAAGAAACGAACATCGGCACCAGTTATATTAATGCCCACGATACCACCAGAGCGAATACAGGAAATCGCTTCTCTAGTAACGATCACAAAAAAATCCCAATTTATTCAACGCCTTATTGCGTATTGGACCTTAAAGCGTCAGTATAGGAACGGCGTGCCATTGTTGCGAAGATTGCAAAGTGCCCAGGTAATATGTGACAAAAATGCGAATCATTGTCACAAAAAGCATCAAAGCTATACGAGAAACACATATTTTTGGCATATAACGCTTTAATAATATTGAAGTTTGTTTTATTGCTATTTAGGGTGGAACCAGAGACTCGAACACTAGTAATGTGGATACTATTGAATTATGCAGACAGCTTAAATACTGGCAATGTCTTCGGCAAGATTTAGAAAGGGCTAGGCAAGTATTTCAAATTATTTAGCGTTCAGACTAATCTTTATCGGTTGCTGTTAGGTTGTTGTGCGAATTGGTGCGAAAGCGCGAGAAATTGAAGCTGGAATACACCAGAGTGTACGAAAAAATACTATTCATAAAGTTGAAGCCTTTAGAAGCGAGCCTAGCCAGGCTTCTCGACTTGATCGAAGCTAGAGACACTAACGAGATATTCACTGAACCTGTAGACTTAGAAGAGGTGAATTACCCGAAATTAAACAATAAAATCCGGAACAAGATTTTGTTTTAGGTACCTGACTACACTACCGTCGTAACAGAGCCAATGGATTTAAGCACTATGCGCCAGAAACTTAACAAAGGCTTATACCAAGATTTGGCTTCTTTGGAAAAGGATTTTGATCTGATGATCGCCAATTGTTTAGCATATAATAACAGAGACACTGTATTTTATAAAGCGGGGATCAAGGTATTTTGAGCTTTTCCTCTAGTTTGTTTGCCCAAACTTTTTTTCCCACAGTACATTAAAGCAAAAAAGTTTAACAAAGTGCGGATTAATGAATGTTAATGTGGGTTTAAGATGAGAGATCAATGCGGAGTAATTTTCCGACAAGCAAGAAAGGAATTGGATTCGGCGGGTCTGTTAAAAATTGATAAAACCACACATAAGTATTCTGGGATTGGTGGTGACGATGCTTTAACTTCGGATATCGACAAGGAATTAGAAAATCTGCAGGTATGGGTGGAAATAGTCAGGACTGATAAATATATAATATGCTTTACAAACTGAAAATCCCAAAATTATTACTGTACCCCGATGTATGTTGTCGCAAAATCCATCCAAAACTGATGAAAATCCGGAGAATCACGCGCGCACTTTGTCGTTTTTTCCCGAAATATCTCCAAGATAACTGTAAGGCAGACAGTAATTGATGGATTTTAATTCCGAAGGCAATCGACACCAACAAAAAAGTAGTGTTCTACTGATAAAAACCGTATTTGAATCTGGAATCCTTTTATAGGGAAAATCAGGTCCGGAAGTGGTATCAAAGCTCGAAGACCTGCTGGCAAAAAGCCAAGCCTTAAAGCATGGCCTTGCTCGCGTTAAGCGCGTAAAACTTGTCCGTAGCGAACTGAATAAAGCCAAAAGAAGTTCAGCAAGCAATCAGCAGAATAAAGAAGCAAAACAAGGTTTGTTCAAGATAATTGGGCTGGTATTTTGCTTAACTTTGGCATAGTTGTGATTAAACTAGACAAAACCGAAACCGATTCAATTCTGACGGAAAGCCAAAGTGAGAAAGACGCCGAACATACCGACCAAACCGATTTGGCTTCACAATCTGATGGGGAAAATGATGAAACTGAAAAAAGCAGCGTAGCTTCTAACGTGGAAGGTATTTTATTATGATTTGTGGAGTGTGAATTTGCAATTGTATATCACTTAATGCCCCAGGCGCTTCTCCAAGTGGGGTCAACAGAAGAACCACCATTCTTTTTGCCAAAAAAGCCCCGTCTTCAATGAAGAAGGACGACGACAAAGAGAAAGCAGAAACCGACGCGTCTGCTTCAAATGCCCCTAAGTAAGTATTGAAGTATGTGTGAACACTATGAGATTTTGCAAAATAATCATGCAGCAAGAAGAAAAAAGTGCGAAGCGGAAAGCGTCTGCGAACCGCTTCAAATCTGCCTAAAACGATGGATCCGAGCAATCTTATCGAAGATCAGTCGGATGTGCCTGACAGTTTTAAGGTAAAATGATAATGATTAAATGTGAAAGAGATTCCAGAGTAAAAAGTTGTTTGATTTGCCACAATGATTTAAAATATTCAGCGAGATAATGCGGATGCTTTATTTGTTAATGTGCTGTTGCGTTCCCTAAGATCCGATATCCAGATTTACAGGGCAGGCAAACAAACAACAGACGAAGAAAAAAGCGACAGCGACAACTCGATGTCCACTTGCTATTCGCACGATCCCAGCGAAATAGAAAGCGACGAAGACGATGAAAGTGATACGGCGGCTGAAAGTGGCATCGACAAGGTATTACCGCCTCTGCAGTTGGTTTGGGCCAAATGTAGAGGGTATCCGTGGTATCCCGCCCTCATCATCGATCCTCAAATTCCCAAAGGTGAGCATTCTTACAACACATTTGGAATAATCGTAGAAGCCAAATTGCTTGGCTGGAAATTGTTTTAACATCTGCCAAAAGTTAGATTTCCCCCTATTAAGGACTTTGCGCTGTATTTTTGGCAATTCCGTGAATTTTCCTTCAATTTTCGAATTGACTAAAATCTGCCGCTGTCTTATCTGAACACCATGTGCGTTGCAACTTAAATATTGAGTTCAAATTCACTTACTGTTTGTCGGCAAGTTTTTTGCCTATACAATGATAAGGAATCTTCGTTGGGTCTTTAAATAATTCTATGAATCGGATTAAGTAGAATTGTACTTAACTAAATATAATTACAAGAATGAAGTATAAAGATATGTAGTATATGTATCTCAGACATTTCATCAACAACCAAATCTTACTTAAAAATGATAGAATAAAAGTATACATTAAAAAAAATATAGAAACGTCCAATCTCCGGTATTTGCGATACTGTTGGGTCCATTCGTCTTCATTATCAGTCCGTCATTACCGTTGATATCAAACTTTCATGTCCAAATATCATCTTTGCTCCGGAAGCTTCAGGTGGTGAAAGGGGCATGCAAATTTTGAAACGTGGTTTTGTCCAAAAATCCGCTGTACTTGCAAACATAGTTTGCAATGCTGCATCATCCGTTGTCACCGTTTTGCTGGCTCCTCGTGCTCCAGCCAACTCTTGCAGATTTTGATCACCACTCTTGGAAAGTCCGTTCTGATTTGATCTCTGGTCTTCGCGATAATGCTGGGCCCATTCGTCTTCATTATCAGTTGCGTCATCTACCGTTGATATTAAACTTTCATGTCCAAATATCATCTTCTTTGCTCCGGCAGCTTCAGGTGGTGAAAGGGGCATGCAAATTTTGAAACGTGGTTTTGTACTTCCCGCTTTACTTGCACCTGCACTTGCAGCTTGACGCAGTTCCTCTTCTGAAAAATAAAACATTGATTTAGACGAGAACGGAGAAGGACAAGTTGATTTGATAATAACTCAATGAGATGAGCAACAAACACTAACGATGAAAAAAATATTAATTGATGCTTACCTGCTTTTTGTGAAAGCTGTGACTGTTTTTCGCTTGTACTCATTTTCGCAATCTGAAATAAATAGAAACTGTTTATTAGTCAGGTTATTTTGAGGATGATGAAATGTATTGTGCTCATAGCAAATTTAAGTATTACTAAGATTGTGATTTAGCTTTAATTAATGAGAAACAACGGTTGAGATCGACAAAAAACTGGAATAACGAAAATGACTGAATTCCCTTATTTGCTCACTGGCTTCTTTAGCTGTTTTCATTATTAGCCAGCTTAAACTCGCAGTTACGGTAACATCAATTAAGTAAACTAAAAGCTATTTGGTTTATTAGTTGTTTCACCTCTCTTGATTGTTTGCTGTAGCATGTTAGTGGTGAGTAGGAATTTGACTATGAATAAAGGAAATTGAACGAAACTGAGCGTAAATTTCACTTTATTAGCTGGGCCTATTGATTCATTAGCAAACTTTTTAGTCATTGCTATTTTTTCATATTTTTGTGATTTTTAATGAAGTTTGCTACAATGTTACGTGACTACATTGTCCCGAATTTCATTAAATGTCTCAGAAACAAAATAAAATGTGAAAAAAAACAAGAGACAAAAAAGGTTCCAGATGAATCAATGAAGTCAGTGTGCGCCCGTTTGAGCGAAATTATCTATTTTTTTTTGGTTTTGATAAAAAATAGATCAAACATGAATCACCCTGTGTATGAAGGTCTTTCACGGTAGATTGTTAAATCGAGGTCGAATATTTTAGGTAATTCTTTCCGATACCCTTATTTTAATTTCGGTCATTTTATACCTGTTAGTGTAAATTAGTCACCCGGTATAGAAGTTGCGACTTTTGTGGACGTTTTGCCACAAATTAATTAAGATGAGTTAAATTACATAAAACTCAGTGGCATTCGGCAACTATCTTTAGGGCTCTGGTTAAACTGGAAATGGCATTTTTTGGCGAATAAACGAGTCGATTTGGAAAACAGACCCTCTGAAGCAGGGCTGGATTAGCCACAAAGCGCGTATTTTAGGACACACTGTATATTGCGGCCTTGGCCAGTTATATCTATAGCGAAAGAAGAACCTTTCGACCCAATTTAATACTTTCTGCCTCTGATTAGAATAATTCTAAGTTAGACTTTGAGATTAACACACACATGAAGATTGATGGAGAAATCTCAACTTCAACTCATACATTTTTAAATTAATTTTTAGCACATGCTCCAGGAATTTGCGATCAAAGCCCAATCATGCAGTTAGCAATTTGTGATAACGTAATATAATTCGCAAGTTAGCAAGAAAAGAGTCAGTCCTAGGACTGACTCGCCCAAATCCCGGTATAGAAGATGTGAACCCCCAAAAAAGTTGTTACTCATTACAAATGTATATTCATATTCACAAACCGTGATAATAAGAAATAAAGAAACTTACCGTTTATGCACGATGAAACACGAAAGTTATCTCACAACACGTGAACTGTTGCACTGGGTTGATTCAGTTGGAGTATGCACTAAACACCCTATCCGACTTCTTGGAGAAATTCGAATGTTCCATATCTACAGGTCATCTGTGTCCTTTGGTCAGTATATTTAAACCTGCGCAAGTGCAGACAGATTTTTGGAAGGGAAATCCCCATTCAATGGTGGGTTGTATAACTCTTTATGGATGGAAGTGGTTTGTTGTGTGAGTGACCAAACTTCGGCTTATCTTCAGGTATCAAAACTTTTGGTACGTTGGGTATGGACTTGTTGAGCATTACTGTATTTGCTCTTTCTTATCAGAGAAGTTAGGATTCAGAATAGGATAGATTAAGATCACCTTGATGACTGTGGCCAGTTAAATGGTTATTTAATACAGATTCAATTACGAGAATACAATTAGGTATCAAATAAATTTCGAATCCTTCGTCTTTTCGTAAAAAGTTTTGAAATCCCTTTCCAGCTTCGAATTTGGAACAAAATGAAATAAATTTCTATCAAAAAATAACCAGAATTAGCGAAAGTTTATAACAGATTATTTGGAAATCTCGTCACTTCCATACCTCTGAAGACTGTAGCGTTTGTTAAAAAAATGTGGTTGTATAGTTTTGATTGAATTTTGTTTGCGTTACTTTGACGCTCTATTTTGTAGAGTGTCACTTAAAAATACTGACGATCTAAAGATCTTTTACGCGAAAAATTACAAGATAAATTTATAGCTTTGTACATTTTTCAAAAAAATGTTTTAGCGTCGAATTTGGGACAAAAACGAAAATAATTTCTTTCTCCGAAAGATATTTAGGTTTGCTCCAAAACCGATCGCAAAACTAAAAGTTTTTAATCGAAAACGCAAAAAAAACATGAGTTTTTTCTTTTCTGACAATAATAGCATCTTTTTAGCAAAAAATGACAAAATTTATTTTGATAGAAAATTGGCCTCATTCATCTGTTTGCAGGGAACTTTAGAGAACCCATTTCAGTTTCGAATTTGACACAAAAACCAAATAATTTTATTCAGTTTCTTACCGAAGGTAATTAGGATTATCTTGAAAAAACAACGAGGGAGCAGAAATTTACAAAAAATTACTTGTAAAATTTGTCGCCCATCGTTCTGAAGATTTTTAAAGTTCCTTTAAATTGTCAGGTTGTTCCAGTTTTACCAAAGTTTCTATTAAGCAATTTTTTCTACGCAAAATCGCATTATTTTTTAGTTTTACTTAGAATACTGACAATATTTAGGTATTTTCTATGAAAAATTATAAGATACATTTTATTGAACCTCCTTAAGCGCTTTGCAAAAATGCTATGAAAATTTTTGCAGCTTCCATTTATGGACAAAACCCTAATAATTGTTTCTAGGTCTTTTTTATATATTTTTCCGAGCTGAAAAAGAGGTTTTCAGAAGCTGAATTCGAAGTTTAAGAGATCGATATTACAAGAAAACTCGTCGACACTCTTCAGACTCAGTTCTGTTGTCTGGGTCAATCTGGGAAAATTACTTTTTGTTGTTGTTTGAACAAAACAGTGAAACGTTACTCAGAAAAAATGTCAATAACCCTTTTCAGATGTGCAAATTCCAGTCTCGGGTCTCGTAAAGCTTTAACAAATGAATAATAACTCATTAACCGATGAGTTAACTGAATAATAACTCGTTAACCCAGATAGCGGCAATAACTCAATAGCGCAGCTCAACACAGTGTTACTCAGGCTTGCAACCTTTGCACAATTTTTGCTACAATCTACATTAATTAAAAGTATATTTTGTATCTAAAAAATACATACAAAATAAAAAGTTTAACTTTTAATATTTTTTCTTCAGCTTCTTTATCTTTGAGGTAAGGTAAAGTTTCATTCGAACATTCCAAGCGGTTTTTGCAATAAACTAAATTTTATTAATTAAAACCTCCGCTATCTGTAGGTCGAAAGTGAAGCATTTTCAGAACATCGAATTATTCGGAAATAGATCAAAAATTTGGACGCATTGTAAAAAAGGACTGATCATCAACATAGTTGGCCATTACTTTTAGACGGCTTTTAGGCCGTTGTAGAAAATAATCTGTTGCTAACAATCGCATGCAAATGTAATTATCCTGAGTGCTTTACATCTTCAGACGTGTTTTGCTCAGGGCAGCAGCAACGCAAGAAAACTCACCCTTTTCAGGTACAGCAGGGGAAATCGTTGCTTTTATCACGTTTGTCTGACTTTTAACACCTTTGAAGATGCTCGTGTTTTCAAGTGGTTAGGAAGAACTTGTCCACTACAGCCAAAACGCTCGCAAATTTTACCAGTTTTAAAGAACTAATTGCTATTTTATTAAAGTATAATTACTGTTTGCTTGTTGCTCGCAGAAAATCATTAAACATCGATTAGTAATAATTTGTGTAAATAAATCTCTTATTTGTTCAGGGTACATTTACAAGGGAGTGCCGCTTCCAACCCCACCTCAAGAAGTATTAGATCTGTATAGCAAATTTTCGGAACACGTGTATTTGGTCCTGTTTTTCGATGCAAAGCGCACTTGGCAGTGGCTTCCTGCCGAAAAACTGGAGCTGATGGGGATCGATACCGAAAAAGACGAATCAAAGGTATTGCAGAATAAAATCGGAAACTTAACTAGTCGGTTTCGTCCCTAAATTCATTCACATGGTCGAGGCGAAAATTGCCGCCTGCAATTCAATGTTCACATTTTCCAGGCAAATGAGCCACGGAAGCAATCAGATCGAAAAGCTGTTAGAAAAGCATATGAAAACGCTTTGCATTATATCCAGCAAATCAGTGATTATGTGGAAGCTGAGGTGAAGAAGGATTCGCAAGTGCCCAAAACTTGATCTTTGCGTAGTTTGCGACCTGCAAAACTACTGTTGAGCAAGAAAGTTGTATGATTATTCACAAGAAAAATAGTGACAAATTGAGAAAAGCGCCTTAATCCTGTAGGATATATATTGTTTATTGTATTGGTACTAAGCTAGAAATTGAGGATAATTATAAAAAAAATGGAGTTTTTTATTGCTAACAAATAAACATATCGCAGAGGAAGTTCTTATTGTATTCATTTGGTCCTACACCTAGGCTGAAGGATCGCTAAGCTCGGCGCTCTGAATGTGAGTACCAAATGTAAAGAATCGATACTTGATTGTCCTTTAGGGATGTTTAGGGCTAATGTTTCTCGAAATTGAACCTTTGTGCTGCTTCCTTTTATAGGAGGTTTTATGTTTTCCTGGAAAGAAAAGGGTTTCTTGGATTTAGAATGACCAGCACTCAAGTACGAAAACTGTTGTCCATTAAGACCAACCACCAATGTTGTCAAAATGTTTATGGTCTTGGAAATTATCACCTTCCATTAATACAGGTCCGTATCCGAAAAAGGGAACTGGCTCAACTATTTCGTAATTGTTGATCTGATACACTTCGGACGGTTCTTTAGTTTCCGGCGCCATCGATGGAACGTAGATGATTTCAATTGGAGTGTCTTCTCCTTCCACATAGTTGTCATCTGAATCTGGTTCTTCTGAATCTAAAATTTGCAAAGACTGTTTTTTTTTATTTTACTTAGTTTTTTACTTGCCTTGATCGACTGGGGGATTTTCTGCGCTGCTTGGACTGTCTGCATCGTCTGTACAAACCACATGGCATCCATCTAGCACCGCTTTTTCCTTTAAATGTTTATGCTGCCTAAGAAGTCTTGCCGTCACTGCCCGCTTCAAAATTCTGGTTTCTTTCCTGAATGTGTGCCTCGTTCGAAGCCGGCTGGAATGAGGCTTTTTGCGTGCTTCATGGACTTTCTTTGAAACATGCGCTACAATCTAATGGTGAAATGCGGTTTAAATTAGCGGGTTTTTTTACCATTTCTCAGCTTGTGATGTGGGCTGTTTTTCCTAGTCCCATTTTGGAAACTTGTTTCCGTACTTTCATCGGTTGCATCAGTGTTGTCTTCTGCGGACCCCGAAGGGGTAGTTGCTAAAGGGTGCGACTGACCGGGTTTTTGCGGCTTGGGGGCTGTCGATGTGGAGTTTTGCAGGAAATATGGGGGCAAACCGATTGGGGCTAGTCCTGGGCATTGCAGCTGGCAAGTTTGGGGCTGTTGGTTTCGTGCTTGATGGGAACGCGATTTGCGACCTAAAAACATGTTTAAGAGCGGCAGTTGATGGTGATTGAGCTGGTACCTGGTAAGGCGCAAATTGCAAGGAAATTGAGCACCAACACCAAAGTGCTAAGCACCCGAATTTCCATATTCAGGATATTCAGGAGCGTAAGTTGGCAAAACGCTGACTGAATTCTCTACGCGCGTTTTTCATAGGTATTTCATGGCTAAAACCCTGATGGTTGCTTGGTATGTGCTTAATTATCGCGGTTAAAAGGGTGAAGATAAAATGCAAATTTCAGTGTTTTAAACACACACACGTGCACAGCGATTTTTGTTTGGTTCATACACACATTATTTATACATTTACATGCCTGCAAAGAACTTGCCGCGCTTAACATCTTCTGACTACACTTTCAAAGTTCGTTAGCATTTGAAGAAATTTCAGGAAAGGTTCAACTTCAGCTGTGTTTCAGCTTTGTTGAAGATGTTCAAATCATGGCAACACCTCGCCCGAAGTAGACGAATGGGAAAACAAAGGGCATTCCTTGGAAAGGAATTAACCATATTTCACACTCTCGATTTTGATCGAATTTCTCAAGAGAATCAATGCTTTGTTTAGTCAGTAATTTTCGGTTGAATTTCCTCACAAAAGAAGTTCCAAAAGATACATCAACGAATTTAATTTAGACGAGATTTTCTGCTGAGAATGTAAAATTTGTTCAAAGCTGGTTCATATTTTTTTATTCACCCGGCGGCAGGCAGACAGAAACCCTCATTACTTACCAGCTAAAAAGCTCCCATTTTTGGATAGCATGAGAATCTTATTGATTTAACAAATCATTAACTGCTCTATTTCAAACACTAAATCAAGCCAAATTTCGACAAATTTTCATGTCTCGCAAAATCCTCAATTGATCGCTTATATTGATTTATTGAAAGGAGAAATTTTCAAAATTGAATAAAATTCTCAACTAATTTTTGGATTAATTCTAATTCACATCAGTCAGTTTTGCTACTAATTTCAACCAATTCTATGTCAAGTTGATCAAATCCAGTCAAAAAGAAAAAAGCTTTCCATTTGAAATAGTTGTTCTTGTCCGAAACGTGGATAAGATCGAAAATTGTGACACCAAAAATTCGTGATCTAATTTTCAATAATCTCAATGTTTAAGGTACTCTTATGTTCGTACAAGCCAGGAGGCATCGATGTTCCAAAACTTAATTTTCTGTTGCGGTCCATATGGATTAACATTTTTTTTGCCCAACGAAGGAACATTTTCGAATGAATCGAATCACTTGAATAACGTCCTTTTTCGCCCTAAACTATCATGCTTGAATCAAATAATTAGCCTCTGATTCCCAAAAAAAATGTACAAATTATGGGATGCATCAAGCTTAAAGCACAAAGGAATCATATTTTATTCATCCGTTTGATTCTTTCCGGATACCGCTGTTTGTAAATGTGGGGTATAAAAATGAAAAAAGAAAATTTTCGATGCTTATTCATTCCTGCAAACTAAAGCTGCTTTTCAGGGAATAAATGGACTACGAAAATCAGTCCTTGTTGAAAAATTTCATGTTAAATTCGTCCTTTCATGGGCTGAAGTACCTAGCGGAACCTGGGCGACATTGGTCTGAAAGGTAACAGAAAACAGCCAGTTGAGCGCCTAAATTTTGCAAATTTTTTTAAAGGCTCTTTTGGGTTCTCAGCTGCTCTACCAGTTGGTATATATCCATAACTCTAATGTATTCCACCTGGATTTCTTATCAGAATAATGCGATCAGTTTTATGGTGGAAACTAGCTATACCGAGTGGGATTCGAAGTTTCCGGCTGTTTTCGTTTGCGATGTGAAAAACGACGACAAAATCGCAACAGTTTCCGATAAGTAGGGCCAAGTAAATCAGAAAAAACTGGGGTAATTGGAACGATTCCTTCTCAATAGAATTTACGGCGATCCTCACGATTACACCTTGGATGAGATGGTCAAAGAGCTGGCATTTTACGACGAAAATTACTTTTTCACTATGGAAATATGTGGCCCCCATAAAAGAAATCCTCATCCTATGTGCTACTTGACCAATATTTCAGATATTGCAAACCAAGTAACAAGAGACGCATTTTTCCAATTAGCTTCAGTTATTTTGAATTTTTTTTGCTATTTAGGTTCAAAGCACTTGTTCAGAAACCTTCCTGGGCTGCGCCTGGAACAAAAATCCCTTCGAGTGTTGCAAGCATTTCGCACCGATTACCACCGACTTGGGAGTTTGCTATGGGCTCAATTCTATACAAACCAAGTTAGTCCTCAAACTAATTTTTAGAAATCTTCCATCTTTCCATTCCAGAAGTCATGCCCTCAAGCTCCAAATGATTTCCAATCGAACTCTAGGTCCTGGTTCTTTACAACTGGAGTTAAATGGGCGGAAGCAGGTAAAGTTTCACTTGAGAGTATTCTTGGGAGTTCAGGGGACTGAAGGTGTTTTTTTGGCCAGGTTTATATTTTGGGGCCTTTAGAAGTGCCATCTACGGTAACATCGAAACGAGATTTTATTCAAGTGGTGCCCAGCTCGAAAACAAAAAGAACTTTTAATTTAAAAGATATTGAGAATGAGCCAGAGGTGGGTATGATTGAGGATATACTGATAAAATTGAGTTAAATTCCCTAAAAAACAAATATTAGATTTATATATTCGCGACGGAGAAATAAATTGATATTTTGATAGTGTTTTAGAAATATTTTTTATGGGAAAAATTAGTTATGCATGTTCTATCGAACAATGAAACGAAAAACTTACTTAAAATACACAGGAATTTTATTCCGTTCTTAGGTTTATTGAGTTCTCTAAACGAAAAATCAACTAATTTTGCATAGTTAAATACTAATTAATAATTAAAATGTTATTTTGGTACGCTCGGTATTGAAGATTTAGAGAAAATACGGAAATGAGACAAAATCGCAAATTTCCCAGCTGTTATCACAACAGCGTTTTAAAAAATCTCACTTAAGTCGCAATGTCCTTAAAACCCTAAAGAAATTATACAGGGTGCTTCGGGGAAAACTGTACCTATACATATACTTCAGACGGTTGTTGGATAATAAACTTCCTATAAATATAAGTCTTGAACGGCTGTTCAAAGTATTTTAGCAGAAAACTTGCTACAGAAAAGCATATAAATATATACAAGAGGCAACTTGGCAGTTTTCCATATTGGAAAAGGAAACCCAAAAATGAATTGTTTTTATACTTTGAACCCCCATTCTTGCACGGGAAATAATCGGGGAATGTAATGATAATAATTTATGAATAAATTAAATTCAAATCAATACTTAAACTGGAAGAACGTCTCTACAATTTTGTTTTTCAGGTAAAAAGCTTGAATATCCATCAAAGAAAATGCCGTTTTGCCGAAGAAAACTATTTGGACGTTATCAATTCTTATAGTTATAGTGCATGTCTAATGCAATGCCGCAAAGATGCCCAGTTGAGAAAATGTGGATGTGCTCACCACTTAATGCCGAATCTAAGCAAGTTTTTACTTTAAATTGTCAATTTTTGCAGTGCAATTGTGGTTTTTATGTTGAAAACAAGGAGTTTTTCTTGTTTATAGCCTATGAGAAACATTGCAACTTCTCAGGCCTGGCTTGTCTTCAACAGAACTTGAGGGAGTTGACGGTTCAAAAACCTCCAGGTTCCACGAAAATCGGTCTGGAATGCAGTTGCCTCCCCAGCTGTATGGAAATCCAGCTAGATGTAGTTACAGAGGAAACATTTGAGTAAGAAACATCACTTATTTACTTATTAAGCAAAATACTCTCTATTACGCACCCAATTTTCCCGACAGTGTGCCAGAGGAGTTTGGTATGTTGGAACTCGCTCTAGAGAAACTTCCCACAGAGAGGTTCAAAAGAAACGTAGTCAAAGGCCATTTGGATGTTGTTGGTGCGTTTCAGATTTATTTAGTCAAACTGGCTTTGATTTTTCCGGTATTTTTCAGTATCAATTGGCAGCGCTTCAACACTTTTCGTCGGCGCCAGTTTTCTCAGTTTTGTTGAGATAATTTACTATCTAATATTCCTCCCTTTTAACAACTACATAAAGAGATTGTTGAAGGCTAGAAGCACCACTCTAATGGCGTGGTTTTAAGCTCAATGTTTGGTTTATTGGAGTTTAATTGATTACGGCGAAAAACGGCCCAAAATACAACTTATATAAAGCCATCTGGCAATCTTTTTCAGAATTTTTTTAAAGCAAAACCGTTCGAAGACCATATTGCTAGTGGCATTAATTAATTTTCTTGAAAATCTTAAATATTCTTTATTTTTCTTTTATTTCATATTTTGTAGAATACATTTTCTTTTTCAGCACTATAAATTTAAAAAAATAGAAATCTAAATCTTGAATTTCCGCGCAATTTAAAGGTGAACCAGATACTTAAAATTTAAAAATTCGCATGTCCTTTATTATTCAAAAATTGATTTTTTTATTAAATCGCCCAGTTTCAAGAAGCGGATGAACTCGAAGCTAAATTGTTCGACCACAGCTATTTGATAGTACTAATATCGATTCGTGACGATCTGCACATTTAATCGCATTTTGTAGGTACATTAAATAAACTGTAAAATATCCAGAAAACATCGGCTATAACAACGATTAAGTAAGTAGAAAATAACGCAAAAGCGCGGTATGTCCTAGACCTAGAAGTTATTTTAAAAAGCCGAATTATCTGTTCCTTTTCTGTAGAATTCGCATAATTGTGCAGTTATCATTCTAAAAGAATTTTCCACCTATCCAATGTCGTATTTAAATATATTTAGTAGAATTTTTGCACATTCCACTTGAAATCCTGGACTATATAAAGAGATGGCCGTTTGAGGATATAGTTGTGTCACCAGTAGCTAACAAACTCGTTAGCTAGAAATAATTGAAAATGGGATTCAAAGTTTCCATTTTTAGTATTTTTTTGGTGCTGGTTGCTATTAGTGGTAAGTTTCCATTGATTTCCTATAGGAGTTTTGCAATTATTACTAAAAATTTCAAACTCCTAATTGTTGATAAATCGAGACTTTCACTGTTTGATTAAACACTAATTTGATAATTTTTATGATTGGATTTATAAGTGAAAATCTCCGATTTTTCCAACACCTTTTGAATTTGCTGTATTTTTTAGACGCAAAACACTCTATTAAATCCAGGCTATCGGATGGAAGTTGTATTATAACATGTAAGTTAATTGAAGCATTAAAATTAGAATTAGGTGTGTAGTGCGTTAATTTATGCAAGTTTAATATCCCTTATTTCTTAGTGTGTTGGATAAGAAAAAGTTTCCTTATTTGCGCAGAACTGAAATATCTGCTCTATTTCTCATGAGATCAGTAGTTTGATTCAATTTTTCTGTGTTCATGTATAGTGGAAATAAAACTAAACATTTGGAATTATTGAGAATATATTTCTTATAAATTATTCAATAATTGATGTGCTAAAAAGAAGGAAAGCATTGGTCTCATTCATTGTACAGAAAGCTCAAAATGATTTGCAAATATTTATGTTGCTCTCGGCGTCTACACGTTTTGCTAAATATTATTTAATTTTCAGGTAAACCAGCTGGTCACTCTGGGTCAACGTAAGTAGCAAAAATTATCGCAAGTGAAGTTTTCCAATAGGAAATAATAAATTATAAGGACGAATAAATATAATTCAGGCAAACTGTTCATTCAATTCATTTCGGGTCAATGAAATATTGTAAGTGATTTTACGTGTTTTTCTTTGTTGCAAGTGAGCCAAGTTTAGTTACGTCTAGTGGAGGAACTAAGCCCGGTTCTGGAGGTCCCACTCCCATTTCTAATTCTACGACCAAGACTTCTGAGCCTGTGACCTCCACTTCTGCTCCTACGACCAAGGTTTCTGAGCATGTGACCTCCACTTCTGCTCCTACGACCAAGGTTTCTGAGCCTATGACCTCCACTTCTGCTCCTACAACCAAGACTTCTGAGCCTGTGACCCACAGTTCTGCTCCTACGAGCCAACCTTCTGTTCCTCAGACCCACACGACTACTCCTGCGAGCCCCACTTCTGCTCCTGAGCCCACCCCTTCTGCTCCTAGTTCAGCTGTTACCACTTCTTCACCTACTTCCAGTCCTACTAGTAAGTATATTTGACACTTCAGTTTTTTAGTTTTCCGCCTTCAATTTGAATAAATTGTTAAAAACTGAACTATTTTTCAGGGCCTCCCACGTGCCCATGTTACTGCAGTGTGGGCAGTACAGTATACAGAGGAGGTCCATCTGAGGGTAAGCATAACTGAAATTGTTTTAAATATATTTTTTCTTTTTTGGGTTTCAGTCAAAATGCGAAATAAAAATGTTCATATCGTTTATTTCATATAACGTTTCGGCGAGACAACAGCGCCATCATCAGATTTAAAATTGATGATGGCGTTGTTGTCTCGCGGAAGCGTTATATGAAATAAACGATATGAACATTTTTATTTCACATTTTGACTGAAACCAAGGAAAGAAAAATTATATTAACAATTTCACACAGTCAAGAAAATAAATCCAAATGAAAAAAATGTTATTATTTAAAGATTTTTGCAAGGAACCAAACGTTGTAAATTTCGCACTTGAGTCGTAGAGCGACGCTTATTATTTTAACTTTTGCTTTCAGTAACTTTTAATTTTATGTTATATTTTCCGCCTGATTTTGCCTATTTTATTTAAATATGGATGGAAATCGGAGGTTTTCTTTGTCAGTACTGTTTATACTGCCATTTTTGTACTGTTCTTTTGAAAAGCCCACATTTCCGGTTTTCATTTAAAGGCAACGAATTTATATTCTGAAACGTTTAAATATCAAAATAATCTCGTTTTATCGATATTTTGAATCACCTTGTATACTAGAACCATTTTCCCGCAGTCGAGCTTGAAAGAGCTTTGGTTGAAAAAGTGTATATTTTTTTTAACTGAGTAACACTAACTGTTCAACTGTTGGAAAGATACGATTTTGTAAAGTTTTCAGTAAAAGTCGATATATGTATTTTTAAATATATTAAACATTTTTAGGTAACAGCCGTTCGCACCATTTAGGTCACGAATCCCATTCCAGACAGGCTTCTCATTTGCTTGGTAAGTAAAAAAAATAGACATTTTAAAAAGTTATGGCAAAATTCTAGGTCATAAAATGTATAGAAATTTAAAGAAAAACATTTTTATTGACAAAAAAATTGTTCTGGTTTCAGGACACGAAAAGCACCAAGAATCTCAACATGGAGCTCATGAAAATAGGGCGCATGTTCATGGACATGAGCGAGAGCACGAACATCATCAACACGAGCGTGCACAACATCATGAAAATGAGCGCCATCACCAATATGCACAACATCATGAACATGAGCGCCATCAGGAACATGCACAACATCATGAACATGAGCGCCATCACGAACGAGCACAACATCATGAACATGAACGACGTCACGGACATGAACGAGCGCAACATCATGATCATGAACGACGTCCCGAACATGAGCGACGTTCCCACCCAGAACACGGAGTAGTGAAGTCGCATGAGAATAGAGCACATCCCTCAAAATTGGCACATGAACACGAAAGGCATCATCCGATAGAGCATGCAGTTCATGATACCAGGCTGCACAAGGAAAGTCACTAGATCGGGATAACTGTGATAAGTAGCAGCTTGTTAGACGTTTTTTTTTAATGAGCTGGTATTTAATGAAAAAATGATTGATTTATGACAAACCGACTTTGCAATGGCTACGAATATTGGATATTTAAATTCGAGTTTCACCCAATTAGTGTAAGTGCATACCATTTTATTTTTTGAACGTATATTTAGAGGGAATAAACCAAATGAAACTAATTGCTGTTTAATTGAACCCATATCGAAAAAGGGTTTTTGCAGTCAACATAATAATGTTAATACAATTATGGAAATGTGGGTACATTCAAACATTAATGTTTCTGTTGCGCTAGCTGCATTTCCAGTGAACAGGTAACATTTCTTTTGGTAACATAAACTTGTTTTTCGGCTTCAGGTTCTTCAATTAACTCCTCTTCCAAACGCTTTTCTTCGCAGCCTTCTGTGTTATTAGTTTCTAATTCAAGCTCGCTTTTCTTTCTTTGGTCCTCCTCCTCTTCCTCCTCCACGATTAGCTTCAAAGTCTCCAACTGAGCCAAAAACTTCTTCTCAGTTTCACAGTTCTCACTTACAAACCCTTCAATATCCTGCTTCATTTGGCTACTTGGAGGTTTCGCTTGCTTCTCGATTAAGTCTCCCTCTTTTAGGTCCTCTGGGGAATACATGCCCATTTCCTCGAAGTGCTTCTTTAAATATTCCTCAGTAATTTCGACTTTCCTCGGCTCGATTGGCTTTCGGGCAAATTTTCTTCTGCAACTGCTCTGCTGCATCGATAGGAATTTATCGACGATTTTGATTTCTTTCTCCAAAGCGTCGTTGTATTCCTTTACAAGTTTTTCACGCGCCAGTCGAGATTGTTCGTTGAATGCCTCAAAGTGCTTATTGAACTCCCTCATTCCTTCTCTCACCTCTGCTATGGTGTTGCTGACAATTATTCCATTATCAACATGAGGTTCCTCGTCTTCATCTTCCTTTTGGCCAGGGTTACACATGACTCCATCCCGTTGCTCGTATACAGGGTGGTTTTTTGAGAGTTTTAATGCATTGTATGCCATCGGGGGCTTAATGTCTTCTTCCTTAAGTTCAATCCCCCGCTGGGTGTAAATGGATCTGTAGCAAATGCTTTCGCTAACATTTTGAGGGTACATGATCTTGACATCCTCTTCAGCAATATCTTTTGGAGGCACTATTTCAAATTCCGGCTTTTCCTCAGTTGACTTGGCCTGGACTATCAATTGGCAAATTTCACTGTCCAACTCCTGGGCAATGGGCTTTTTGCGTTGGATCGGCTGAAGAATAATGCGGTTTTGATCGGGAAGATCTAGCTTCCAATCCATCAACTCTCTATAAGCTACGTCTTCAGAGGAAGCTGCGTCTTTAGGACGAGAAGAGCTCGAACCTAAAAGACATGCCTGTAGGTCTTCTTTGGTTTTGACTTGGACAGTAAAGTCGCCTTCTCCTACTTCCATGGAAGTTGCCTTGATGGAGTCGCATTTGTCCAGTGATTTTAATAATAGTCGTCGTTCATTTGGCTCGGGATCTTCTGAGTCACTGCTTGCGCTTTCTTCGGTGTCTGTCGACGAACTTTGATCAACATCTGCTGAATGAAATAAAGTGAAAATACTTTTTGTTTTCTTGGGCTTCTTTTGTGATTTGGCAATTTCTTGTTTCATTGCTTGTTCAACATTTTCCTCCGTGCAGCTAGAAATAGATTTTTGCTGCTCTGACTGGAGTAGCGCGACATTTTCGCGTTCTACAATAACGTAGAGATCCCGCTTAGTGAAACTGTGGTCTACAAGTCCAGTTTCCAGGGCGAGTTGTGTAGATGTCGAAACATTCTCTTCAACGCTCTCACAAAGAGGGGTATCAGATTTTTCAGCAAGTTTTGCCTGGAGTTGCTTTAAATCCATTCGCTCTGCTATGATATAGAGATCTCGCTTACTCGAATTCTCTTCTGATGTTGTTCCAGCAAGATCAGGAGCTTCTAGTGCAGGAGTAGCGTCAGTTTGCAGGTTTTCCTTATTGCTGGTTTGTTCTGTTTCAATCGTAATTTCTTGTAGGGGCACCGTCTCAGCACCAGACTGAATTAAATCTGCTTCTTCACCGCATTGAAGAATATTATCGGATACCGGGTGTTTGACTATTTCAGCTGCACTATCTGCAGTTATGCGCTCTTCATTAACTTTAGTGGAATTATCATCAATTGAAACATCCATTTCTTTTGCATCTGCGTTTTCTGTTATTTCTTCAATTATCAATTTGCCACCTTCTTCATTCAACTCCTGCTTGCTTGTACTGGGTTGTGCATCGTCTAGTTCTTCCACTAGTAATTTTTTTTGAACAGGGACTTTTCTGGAAAAATCGAAAATTCTCGAGCGGTAAGCCGAGTAATCTTCAGTGGTCTGCCTGTCGGTCATGAAATCTTCCGACCGGTTTGATATTGAATCGGAATCAGAAGATTCTGAGTCGGAATCTTCATTTGCGGTTTCCCGCCCGTAATTGTAGGTTTGCTCAGGTTCTTCATCAGATGAGCTGATTTGGTTCTCCGGAATGACTCTGGCAGGCTCTGAGTTGTCTAAGAAATATTTAGTTAAAAAGTGGGGTATTATTTATGGTTCTACTACTTATACCGGGATCGTTTTGCACTTCAACTGCATAGTTATCGAGATTTGGTTGCGATACGCTCTCAGACTCGGTTTCTGATTCTGCTACGGAAGTGCAAAAACCGCTATCTGGATTCCGTGCTGCTTCTTGCGCTAGTCGCTCCGCTCTTCTATTGTCTCGCAGAGCAATGAGGGCTGAAGCAAAATTCGGTTTAAACGTGCTTTAATTGAAGCTATTCACGGTTACCATCGACACTGTCCATTATCTTTTGTCGCTCCTTATCAATCCACCGTTTTCTTTCTGCGTGTTCTTCCGTAATTCCGCCTCTTTGCCTATATAAATTATTGTCAGTGATACCTTTTTGTTCATTAAGCCCCTAAGTTGAAACATACCAAGCTTCGGCGCAAGCTCTTTCCCGAGGAAACACTGGCCGATCATCCAAATATTGAAGGTTTTTCTGTATATGAGAAGAAGATTTGCCAGGTCGAAAGATGCTTAAGGCTGAATACTTACACATCCTAATATGAGAGTTTTTCTATAAGCAGGGATTTTACGCAAGACAGGGTTTCCCATCAGGTTCAGGACTCTTAATTCGGGCATCCTGCTGAGGGTTTCAACAATTAGCGGGTCGTCAACATGATTATTGGATAAATCCAGCACTGAAAGTTGCGCCAGCTTTTCCAGATGCTCGAAATCTTCTAACTGTTCTACATAGTTGTGGGCCAAGTTGAGTGTATGCAAAGGCTTGATACAATCTGTTATAGTAATAACAATAATAATAATAATAAATTATAATAAAGTAATTGCATGATTTTTAGAGGCAATTTAAATACAAATTCGTTGGCTGATCGACTTCTTATTTTGTGCTATTAGGGTATGATATTTGCTTTTTGGAAAATTTTTTGGTTTTGTGTCGAAAAATTGCCCATTTTGTGAAAGTTCAAGTGTCTTTTCGCCGATTTGGAGTATTTTTTCGAGCGGTAGAGCAATTTTGGAAAAAAAGCGCATTTTTAAGTTGGAACATTCAGTCGATCACTTTCATGAGAACTTTGAGGCTTTTTTGGCGTTTTCCTCAGATTTTTTTTTACCTTGATGCTAATGAACTATATGGACATATAATTGGGCAGACTAGTGGTAAGCGCGAAATCTTAATTTTATATTTAGTTGGCTGAAAAATTGGATGTAAATTGAACTAGCGCTTAAGTTAGACAGTTTCATTCACATTCCATGAATTCCACATGAATAGTTACCTAAATTTTCAATTTTTTTCACCTGGTTGTAGGAAAGATTCAGCGTGTCCAAAATAGGACAGTTTTCCAAATTTTCAATTTTCTTAATCAAATTATAGTGAAGAAACAGACTCCTCAGTCCTTGCTGGTGATCTGTAATTTTTATATTAATTCGATGAATCTCTTATTTTATAAAAAATGCATAAAACTGCTTCACCTAATCCACTAATTTGCCGTATTCCGTTATTTTCCAACCACAAGCACTTCAGCCCCGTATACTCCTCTAGGTTTTCTATGTAGGAAAATCCTTTGAAGTGCAGATAGAGAACATCGTTTAAATAAGGCGTTTGATATAACTTCTGTTCTTTGCAGTGTTTTTTTATAAATTCTTTCGTCATTCTTAAAAAACATTCATAAGTAAGTGATGTAATACTGGCTTATTAAGAGACATATACCTTGGTCCTTTGAATATATTATCAAGCGCACCATAGTTTGCAGTATTTCCAGCATTTTCAACATTTTCTGAAACGAGAGGCTTTTCCGTGATAGCTGCCATGTCTAGAAAGGTTTTTGATTAATTATTGATTAACAAACTAATAACTTAGCAACCACCGTTATTTACGCTTGTACAACAATTTTTTCTGCGAATTGATTCGAATTTAAAAGTTCAGAAAAGTGTTTAATAAAAATTAAATTATGAATATACGCTGGATATTAAATAGACCGCATATTTGAAAATAAAACAGTATATGATATCTGATATTATATATTCAAATGAGCGCACACTTGTTAGCCAATGAAAATGAGTCAAATAATATGGGCGGAAAAAGGATGAGCTATAAATACCTGTATTAGACAAAGAAAACGAGATTGCGGGAGGCGTGGTTAAAATATCATGTTTCCAGCAGACACGTATCTTTCTTCGTAGGTTTTCTCTCTCATTTATACCGTCAGTCACACAAAAAGTTGTGTTTATACAGGGTGACCAGAAAGTAAATACATGTCCTGTCGTTTATCTTAACATTACTTACATGTCCTACAGCCGGCTAAAAAAACATATTTGTATAAAATGAAATTTTATTTCTCTACTTTGTAATTTACGAAGTAGAAAAATTGTTTTTTTATTGTTTAATTAAACAACAAAAAATGGAAGGCCGAAGTTAGTCATAAAATCAATGTATTCAGTTCATTTTCATTGTATTACTTTCGGCAATAACCGGTTTTATTCTTCAAACCAGTATTTTTTTCATTAAAAATTATAACAGGAGCTTGGAAAACAATTTAGTTTGGAGAGAAATCAAGGGCGCATCAGTTTTTGGTGTTAAATTGTTTAAAGACTGCGCCCAAGCCAGTGGTAAAACTATATTTTTCGTAATTTTCTTTTGATCCTCACGTTCGAAGTTAACAAAATTCTCGCCATATAGAACATTATTTTTCCAATAACTTTACGTAACCCAATTTCTGCCAAAATGATGTTCTCGACCACTTTTACACATTAAAATTCACAGCGTCTGTTAAAACACCATGTATCAAAATGTACGGCTTTCGCGGATCCCAAAGTGCTTCGCTTCCTCTATTCAGTAATCTGTTGTTTTCACATTAAATGTCTGTCAGTGGTTTAAGCCAATCAGAGGCTTCACAACTTTGAATGGAAATTAATTAAACTGTCAAACAACCCCAGTTGGAAACGTCGTTTTTCTGTAAAGATTTGTTTAAACATTTAAACAATTGTTGCAAAATCGGTTTTTGTTATTAATTATTGAAAATAAAGCGGTCACTATGCCTTGTGAAATGATTACCTTGCAATTGGGCCAGTGCGGCAACCAAAGTAAGTAAATTGTTTGTTGACGAATTGAATAGATTTTCCCTTAAATATATGGCTTTTAGTTGGATTCGAATTCTGGAAGCGTCTATGTATGGAACATGGCATAAATCCTGAAGGAATACTCGAAGATTTTGCTACAGAAGGTAAATAGTACAATAACCTTGTTGTTTGGTGTGGACAGAGACCAATGTTAAAATAACTGCAAACCGATATTGGGGCTTGTTTGGCGAAACCAGTTTAATCTGTGTTATTGCCATTTGCCCCTTTCGGCTCAAGACTTTGTTTTTTTAACATGGAAGTCATTTGTAGGTATTGATCGAAAGGATGTGTTTTTCTACCAAGCAGACGATGAACACTACATTCCAAGAGCTGTGTTGTTAGATTTGGAGCCCAGAGTAATCAACACCATTTTAAACTCGCCTTACTCAAAGTTGTATAATCAGGAAAATGTTTTTTTGTCTAAAAATGGCGGTGGTGCTGGTAAGATTATTTATTTACTCATTATTTCTTTATTACATTAATCAGATCATAATCTGCATCTATCTACAAAAAACAGCAGCTTTCCATATTTAATCAACCAGAGATTGAACAGTTGAATATATTAAATCTAGGGATTACAATCTTCACAATTACATCACTTTCCTTCACTGTGGCTCTTTGTCAAGATGTTAATAATTTAGGAATTTAATTACATACATTGTTATTGTTTGCAAAAACGTATGCACTGTTTTTTTATTCAGGTAATAATTGGGCTTCTGGATACTCACAGGGTGATAAGCTAAACGAGGAGATTTTTGATATAATTGATAGGGAAGCTGATGGCAGTGATAGTTTGGAGGGATTTGTCCTATGCCATTCCATTGCGGGGGGAACTGGGTCGGGCATGGGCTCCAATATATTAGAAAAACTCTCCGATAGGTTCCCGAAAAAACTAGTTCAGACTTACAGCGTGTTTCCTAATTTAGATGAGATCAGGTCAGTTTTGCCAGCAATAATTTTATTTCAACTTGGGGTTTATGAAACTGTAATTTCAGTGATGTTGTCGTTCAACCATACAACTCTCTTCTCACTTTAAAGAGATTAACTGAGGTCGCAGACTCAGTAGTGGTGTTGGATAATACAGCCCTAAACAGGATAGCAGCAGACAGGCTGAAGATTCAAAACCCAACGTTTACCCAGATAAATAGCTTGGTTAGCACAATTATGTCTGTTTCAACAACGACTTTAAGGTGAGCTCAAATAATTCATTTGCACTGTGTTTTTAGTAAAAACAATGTTGTTATTTGCAGATATCCGAGCTATATGAACAATGATCTACTGGGACTTCTAGCGCCTCTGATTCCAACTCCTCGGCTTCATTTTCTCATGACTGGCTACACGCCGCTTTCCACCGATACAGATGAAGCCAGCGTTAGAAAGACCACGGTTTTGGATGTAATGAGGCGGCTGCTGCAGCCGAAAAATATGATGGTTTCCACAGCTCAAGATAGAAGCTCCCAGCATTGTTTTATTTCAATACTGAATATTATTCAAGTACTTGGAATGTTTTTTTTTTTAGATTTTGTGATCAACTTTCCTTATTGTTTCAGGGAGAAGTCGATCCGACACAAGTACACAAGTCTTTGCAGAGAATCCGGGAACGAAAGCTGGCTCAATTTATTCCCTGGGGACCTGCGAGTATTCAGGTTGCTCTATCGAGGAAATCTCCTTATGTATCTACAGCTCATCGCGTATCTGGCCTTATGTTGGCTAATCATACTAATATCAGTTCGGTAGGTGTTTTGTTCAGGAAACCCCAGATTTTTTGCTCACGAAACGTTTCCAATCGGGTTTTAGTTATTCGATCGTGCGCTGAACCAATACGATAAATTGCGGAAGCGCGAGGCGTTTTTGGACCAGTTTCGGAAAGAGGAAATGTTCAAAGACAACCTGGATGAGTTGGATTCGAGCAGAGAAGTGGTGCAAGATCTCGTAGACGAATACATTGCCGCAACCAAGGAAGATTATTGCAGTTATTCGAGTAAACTGAACTAAAAGACCAACTAAAATCGTTAGTTACTGTTCAAACAAATCGCTCTCTATGCCTAGTTATTACAGAGTATGGTCTGTTGAATAGTTTTAAGTTTTACAGATTACGAATTACCAATTAACGGCTTCCTATTTTCGTTATCCTGTTAATGTAGAACAAGTGTTTTTCAATCAGTTCGCACTGAATGAAGTCCAGGAGATTGATTCGAGGGTCTTGAACTGTTTTTGTTGAAGTTGTGGCGAATGGTGAGTTGCACTTGTTCCCGGCAAATTAACATTTAAGTTTCTTTGTCATTTTTATATGGTAGATAGGAGTTTTCTTTAACTCTCTTTAAATAAGAATAATTGATGAATTTGGGCTGTCTTACATTCAGCCATCAAATTGTTGATTACCTATTACTTCTGGCGTCTATGGAAAACTTGCTTTAGCTTGTTAAAGCGGTTACAATGAAATAAAAAACTTGTTGAACCTGAAAGATTGGGGGAATGAGTTTCACAGCTTCTAATTCTTAGTGATTTTTAGGAATTTCAATATTATATTTCCTATTAGAAGGAAACGTTTTGTGCCATTAGTTTACCTCCAGTTAATTGTTAATAATAACCATTAATAATATAATTTATACTAATTAATAAATGTATTTTTTTAGAATTGAATTTTGTTTTAGGCGTTTTAATTTTTTCATAATGTGGTTATTAGTGGCACGCGTCAATGAAGGTACTTGTTAACATTCTACAATTGTCCTTATATTTAAATGTACATGTTTAAACCAGCTTAGATTAATTTACGCATTTTCATCGTTAGTTATATAAATTTGGTCATTGGCTCAAGCTATTGCCCCTCAAGAGTAGTAAAAGATGTTTAGAAGACGAAGAATTTGGTTAACAGTGTGTAAACAAACCAATCATTCAAATTTTGCGTGTTTTCATTTACTTGTTTTAGCTCTAATTTACAAAATGACCCATACAGACCGAATTGTTTTATTAATTGACATGGATTGTTTCTTCTGCCAAGTTGAAGAAAAATTGAATCCCGACTTGAAAGGGAAACCTTTGGCTGTTGTGCAATATAATCAATGGAGAGGAGGAGGGTGAGCACCCCTTATTAAATATGCAGGAACTTGATTTTATGCGTATTTAGTATTCAAAAGCATTATTAAACAAAATACAAACCTTGCCAGTCCAAACTTGCAAGAGAGTGTGGTTTTTAGCCCTCTTTTCCTTAGACTCATTTGAAAGCAAGCACTAAGAACTCCTAGAACTCTAGCACGTCATTTAAGAAGTTTCTATTAGCAAGTCGTTATTTTATCGATTTTTTTGTAGAATAATTGCTGTAAACTACCCAGCAAGAGAAAAAGGCGTTACCAGGCACATGAGAGGAGATGATGCCAAAGAGAAATGCCCCGAAATTGTTCTAGTCAAAGTTCCAGATGTACGCGGAAAAGCAAATTTATCAAAGTAAAAGCCGTTTATTCTACCAACAGTTCAGCCAGTCTCAGTTTAAACTGCAACTACATAATTTTATTGTAGAAATTGAGCCATTTACCTTTCAGCTTTTTACTGAATTAATATTCTTTCTTTAAATGAGTGTGATTTGACTACTTTCACTGCGCTTCTAAGTGAGTAATAAAAAAAACACATTTCAACATTTAGATACCGTGATGCCGGCAAAAGTGTCGCTGAAGTCCTAAAAACATTCACGCCTCTCTTAGAAAGAGCTTCTGTAGACGAAGCCTATTTGGACATAACTAGTGCAGTAGAAAAACGAATTGAACTCAAAGAAGATGTTACAACCGAAAAGTTACTCAATACCTTCGTAGTCGGCAATGCTACTGGTGATTTTGTGGAAAATGTTACCAGGCATCGAGCTTTTGATGAAGCCAACTATAGACTCGCCGTAGGTGGAATAATTGCAGAAGAAATACGAGCTGAAGTGTTTAAAGTAACTGGTAAGATGTCAAGGCATTTTTAAGTAACTCCTGGAGTATTTTCCTACACTTTAGGCTATAGATGCTCAGCTGGAATAGCTCATAATAAACTGCTGGCAAAGTTGGTGTGTGGCTTGCATAAACCGAACAAACAGACCATTTTGCCCCATGAATCTGTGCCGCATTTATACGAGAAAACTCCCGTAAGAAAATTAACTAGTTTAGGAGGAAAGTTCGGCAATAGCATTATGGAGAAACTCAACATTGAATATTTAGGCGAGCTATCCAAGTTCACCCAAAGAGAACTAGCCAAGAAATTCGATGAAAAATCAGCGTAGGTCTATTCAGCTTATTCAGGCTTCATGGATTGGAAATCGCTGTTTTAGGGCCTGGTTGTTTAATATTGCCAAAGGAATCGACACCGAACCAGTCAACACTAGATTGGTTGCAAAGTCGATTGGTTGCTGCAAAAAGTTTCCCGGCAAATCCGCGCTTTGCACAAAAGAAGATGTGGAATACTGGCTGAATCAGTTTGCCGATGAAATGGCACAGAGACTGGAACAAGACTTGGAGGAAAACTGCCGTAGAGCCAAGCAAATTGTGGTGAACTTCGGCCAATCCATTGGGGATGAGGAGATGATCAATTCGAAGTCTCATCCACTGGGTTCGTATGAGCAGAGGCGAATTTTTGAAACAGCTCTTCAGATTGTCCAGAAAAATTGTCAAAGAGCGGATGGGAGTTTTTGCATTATATATTTAGGTGAGTTCATTTAATTCATTTGCTTAGATAATTAACAAAACATAATACGGCTATTTCTTCAGGGCTCAGCATTGGACATTTTCAGGATGTAAAAAAGGTGAAAGAAATCACCTCCTTTTTTAAAGCCGTGACGGAAAAAGCATGTGAGTCCACAAGTAAAAGCGCTACTGAATCCCATAATAACAACGAACATTCCTGTTTGGATGAGGAAAAATGCGAAAAATTAGCCGACTTTTCTAACACTTCCGACGACGCAGATCAATCGCACAATGATTCTTTATACTCACAAATGACCGAAGGAGATGATGTCGACTATGGTTCTTTAGTATTTTACGAGCAAGTCCATCCAGAGTCAATTGTGAATCAACAAGTGGCTGGCTTTGAAAGCATTGCAGCTGGGAAAGATAGTGATTCATCCGGTGACTCCATAAGCAACGAGATTTCCTTCCATAAAATTGAAGACTCAAATAATGTCGAAGGCCGAAGTTCCTTCTTTAACAGGTACTTCAGCGGCAAGGGTGTTAGAAACTTTGACACATCAAAATCTCTGGAGGGACTGGATGATTCAGACGAAGTTTCCACAGAGCTCGATAGCTGTTCTGCTGTTGTTAGTGGAGAAGAAAAATCAGATGCTGTCAGTTCTGCTTTAGTGACTGGCGAGATGGCGGACGAAGCGGATTTTACGCTTAAAACTTGTGCTGATTGTGGCAAAACTGTTGAAAGCCAGGATTATCAGTCGCACTTGGATTATCACTTCGTTATAAGTATGGTGAAAAGTGAAGCTCACTTGTATAAAAGCGAGCCTGTGAAGCAGCAACCAACAAAAAAGGCTAGCAAGAGAAAATTGCGAGAAAATCCTCAACAGCCTATAGTGAATTATTTCAAAAACTTGAGCGCCCAAGAACCTGAAAACCCAACTGATAAAATTTGCCCTGAATGTAATAGGAATATTCCTGAAGCGAATTGGGAGGTGCATGCGGATTTCCATGCAGCCAAACGGCTGCATTTAGAAATCAATTCAACCCACAGCAGAGCTATGAAGGAGGACGCGGCAAAGCCCAAGATCAAGGGTCAAAAAAAGTTATTAGGATTTTTAAAATCTGTTTAATTTTAATTGAAATTTTTTGTTAACCTTATTATGATTTAAATGCAGTTAAGTTTGAAATAAAGCCCTGTTGTATACGCAATTAAAAACATTATTTACATTAAGTCGGTTTTATTTTCATAATGTTTAGTAACCAGTCTTTGTATTTGCTTGCATCGGTGAAGACGACGTATTCTTGTAAATTGCAAGATCTGTGAGTAGCTTCGGACAACGCTGTCGAAACGATTCCTCTTAAATAAAATACGCCGTTTTTTCGCAAAAGGAACGCGGAACCGCTGTCGCCGTTACAAGGACCGGAACCATTTCGAAAACCTAAAAAACATAGCTTTATCGGGATGAAAGTGTTGTGTTAAGTAACTTACCAGCGCAGAAAGTGTTTTGGGACACAATATCAACCAGGGCATGAACTGTGGACGAGCTACCGCCTTTCAGACACTGCAGATGATCTACAATGGGCATATTCACCAGTCGGGGCTCTGCAGTGCTGATATCGCCGTTTTCATCTCTTCCCCAACTGTTAGCAAGAGAAATTTCGTATTTTGGTAAGCAAATCGAAACGATTGATTGTAGAGCCTGCTTACCCGACAACCGATCCGATATCACCAACAACTTTGTTCAAATCAGTGTCTCCTTGCCATAAGCATAAGGGCATTATCATTCTGGTAAATTGAATTGGATCTAGAAAAGTTATGACGGCAATATCTGCGTCTGCCGAGCCGGGTTTGTAATCTGAAATATATGTTTTAGGGTAATCACGCTTTTCCAGCAGCTGGGAGAAAAAGTGCTTGGAGATAAATTTGCATAGCAACTCACCTGAATGGACTGTTATTGAATCGGGCTGAACACTCCGCTCATCTGGAGCAGTTGCCCACATCCTAATATTTAGTTTCCCAAGGAAGCAAACAATTTCGCTGGCTTTAGCTCGCGTGGTCTCCTGCTTCACGCAATGAGCAGCTGCAAACCATTTTAAATTAATTTTCTGGTCCGGAGATTTATTAGCTCGGATTACCTGTGACTACATGTCGGTCTGATATCAGCGATCCGCTGCAAATGTAGCTGAGGCCGTACTGGCCGTAGTTCATTTGCTTGAAAATTGCTACCAGCCAAGGATAAGCGCCTCTTGCAACTGTGGCTCCATTAACGATCAGAGAATTAGTTGTCAAAGGCCTTCCACATATTTCGTCCACATTCTTGTTAGTTGTGCCACTAAACATTTTTTTTTAGATATTTCAGAGTGTACTCAACGAGAATGTTACCTTGTAAGCTCCGTCTTAACTGTAGTCGGTTGGATAACTGGACTGACCAAGAACGGATTGTTGTTGCCTAAATCAATTTATCCCAGTAAAGAGCGTTGCACGCCTGGCAAGGACTTCAAGTCGCTTTTTTCTTACCTTGTGATTCAGCGTCTCCCCTTGAAGGTTGCGGTGTGGACAAGCCAGTGAAGAACGGGTTTTGAGGGTTGATTTGGCCTTGGTAATTTGGCCGAGGAGGAGGTGGAGGAGGTCGACCATCGTATGGAGGCGGTCGGCCATCGTATGGAGGAGGTCGGCCATCGTATGGAGGTGGCGGCGGTCTGTGATCATTGGGAGGTGGAGGCGGAGGCCGCCCATTAGGCGGCGGCGGCGGCGGGCCATCTGGATTAAAACCGTACCGATTGTGAGGGTTGAAGAACGGATTAAAGTCGGGGCGTCTGTTAAAATTGCCACTGTAGATGTTATTTGGAAAATTTTCCACTCGCACATCGAATACGTATTCGTTACCTAAGAGAGCAATTTATAATAACTCGTTATATAAATTGAGTAGAATGAACATTCAGAATGGGGATTGCGATACAAATGACTTTTTGTGGTGGAACTCAGTACCCTGATTAGATAAATATCTAATATTATTTCCATAGATTTATTTTTCAGGAGACCTTTCAGTTACCTTGTGAACTCGATGCCTCCGGTAAGTTGTTGAATAAGGTCGAGCTGTCCACTGTAGGATCAGAAGATGAGATCAGCGGCGTTATGCCCAAGGTGAGCTTGTGCTGAAGGGTAATCATTGTTAAAACTGGCACCAATTGAACTAAAAAAAAACATTTTATTTTCTTTTGCTTTTTTCCAGGCAGATAAATGGTTTTTCCAGAGGAAATGGCCAATTTTGGAAAGAGAAAAGTCGATAGAGCTTATGTAGGTAATACAATTCAAGCACTATAATACTCCTTTTTGCTTTCATCTAAATATGCTTACTTGGGATTCTCGGTCCACTGCAAATCTGATTTCCATTTACCACAATTTTTGTAACTGCTGGCGGATAGTTTTGCCATGCAGGGAACAGCACTTTGTACAAAATCGGCTTTCTGCTCATGATATCATTGATGACTTTTTCTCTATCTTCGGCTAAGACTATTTTTCCATTGTAATCCTGCAAATGCATTATAACTTCAACTCAACAAACTGTGAATTGAGGAGTTTTGGGAGAAACACTCGCAAACGGCAATTAATAGTTCTCAAAGCGTCTTAAAACTGTTTTATTTTGTGTGATGATTCTCTGTCCTCTGTCTTGATTACTGAATTTTATTTGGTCCGGTCATATAAACGCGCTCAATTTCAAATAATTTCGCCAGGAAAATCGAATTAAAATTGAAATTGATGATTTAGGCTTTATGCGGCTGCTCTATTGACGAGTCTCATTGTTTAGTGGTCAAGGAGGATTTTTATTCGTCCTGTACCGACAGGTTTATTCTTTTTATTTGTGTCTATTCTTCAGCTTCATACGGAAAAGTAATAGTTGATGGAAAATTTAAATTCTGCAAGTTTATGTCCATTATCCTGCTCACAAATTTGGATTTTTCGCCCAAAGTTATCTTCATTTATAATTGAATGTTGCAATCTTTTCGAGACTGATTCTGCTGATCGATTATGTTAATAATTAATTTAGGGTTATTGTTCAGTTACGAGCAAAAGATTCAACTGTAAAAATAAAAAGTTTATTTAAAAATGAATTGAGAAGTTTCAGGAGAAAAACCTACACACGGCAATTAGTACAATAGTTCCCAATGCTTCTTGAAACTGATATTGTTTTTTTTGATGTGTGAGAATTTTATTATATCATCGGACTCCTCATTTTATTACGTAAAAAAACACGTAAAATAATGAAAATTTGTTAAAAAATGGTTCAATTTCCTGTCGTTTAGTTATTTTAGCACTCACATAAATATTTTTTTAAGTTCGGACGAAATTCATATGTTCTGATATACAATATACAGGTTGTCTCAGAAATACGTACTGTACATTCAGAGGTAAATAGCCTTGTTCAAAAATCAAATACATATACATGGGTCTACAGAAGATTCGTTTTCCAAATACAGGGTGTCCAATTTTACTTCGAAACATACAAAATTAGGAATTTCTGCAAAACGGTTTGATAAATTTTAAGGTTGTAAGAGGCGCTTATTTTAAATATTTTTTTATTTTTTATTTTTACCAGTTATTGGATATTTTTGAAGAAAATAATGGTAGGCTACTGGTTTTTTAAAGAATAAAAAATACATCGTAATTGTCTGTTCAATTCTGAAGAAAAAAACATTTTGATGATGAAAATTTATAAAACCGGTTTGATGAAATTTATAATTGTGTCCTTTTCAAAGTGAAGTTTGAAGCCCTGGTTTTCGACAGCGAAGTTTTGCGGATCCATGTATATACGGATTTTTTCTTATTTGGGCAAACTCTTTTTACACCTGAATTTACGGTATTTACTTCTGAGAACCCTGTTTTAAGTTTCTGATTAATCAATTTTATTTGGTCTGTTTTTGCAATCATTCAACTGCAAATAGTTCCGATAGGAAAAATCTACCTAAAATTATTTTCGGTGATTTGGCGGACCTCATCGTCTCAACTTATTTATTGGGGTAAAAAGTGCAGTTTTGTTGCCCAACGAGGATTTTCGTCTTTCTATTTGTGACTATTTTTAGGCTACAGGCGGAAAAATAATAGTTGCCGAGATATTTTGCGTATTTCCACCATCTGCTCAGAAAATCGGATTTTTTGCTGAAAGTCGTTTTCATTTAGAACCGAACTTTGCAATCTTTTCGAGAGTGATTCCGCTGATCGAAGGTGCTAATGATTACATAATGGTTATTGTTCGTTTTCGAGCAAAGCGTTTAATTTTCGAGTGCTGCTAACAGATAATTCGTTATTAGTGACCGATCAGGACGCGTCAAAGTAGTAAAATCTTTAGTATTTTCATTTAATACGCAAACGTAAGACACAGTTTATAATAACCAATACTTTTAACCAAAAGCAAGCAGAACATGAAATGAATGGTGGTTTTGACCCTTATTTTTGAGAAAAAAATTATATGCGTCTGAGTGCTTTCTACTCTATTATAAACCACTTTCTGTGTGCGCCAAATGTTTTGAAGTAATTTATTTCCTTCACGCTAGACCTCTGGACATCCGGTATATCGAAAATTAAACATTGGCGAGTTTTTGTTCATTTGGAAAAAATACCTTCTATCTAAATCGTACAAATCATCCATATGTTTATTAATATGCTGCAAACTTGGACTCCTGACACCAAGCAAAAAATATAAGACGTTCAAATATCTACGAAACACTTTGCCTGGAATTTGAATAATTCGTCTCCAATATACTGAGTCGATTTATTCAAGTAACAAACCAGTTTTTCCATGTCGAAGCGTGAGGTTCTATTTTTATTTTCCATGATTTTTGATCGATGATTTGCATCGTTTGGAACCGGCTTGTTCGTGTATTGAAAAACTGCGTCAATTTATTTTAATTTTTTTAATCGTGGCGTGTCGATGATGATTTAAACAATAGCAATCGGATGAATTTAATAATGCTGTTTAGTAAAATGCTTCCGAGATTTAGTAGTGAATTAATCAATTCTGTGGGATTTTCCACGGCGCCCATGCCAAGGCAGGTTAAATGTTTCTATCTACTAATTGCTAAATGGATATTTGCGAATTTATCAAACTATTACCTGCACGGTGTTGCCGACGGACAATTCCACCTCTAAAGTGATTCTTCCTGCAGCACCAGGTTGATCAACTTGGATATTTCCTATCAAATTTCCATTCTGGTCAGTTCCATATCGAAATATCGACGGGCAGGGGCTTTGCACTGGGTACTGATTAGTGTCCACATTTCGTGGGTAGTATCGTCTAAATCCACAGCAGGGATTATTCGCGATTAGTAGAACTAAGAATATTATCACAGGTGGGATGAACATGTTTTCGAAAACGCAGGAACACTGTCGTGTAGCGTCTCTAAACGCGAAAACTCGTAGTAATTTTTCCAATTAAATCAATTATTTTTAAATGCGTATGTTATGAGGGCTTTTTAATTATTGATAATGTTTCAAAAGTTATAATTTGCTTCAAAGGAAAATCACTTTGAGACGATTGGCTACCGCCTACTTCAAGTGCATCTGATAATTTGGGCAGTGTATCTGAAACAAAAAACAAAATTGAAAAATTATTTAACACGTTTGCATATTTTGACTGTCGCATTTAAAAACTGATGTAAATATTGACCGATGAAATTATTTTTGGGTCTTATGTAACACCGTTCATTATCGAGTCCTACTTTTACAACGTAAATATAAATAAAATACTATTAGCAACAAACGAACGACTACCAGGATGCAGGCAGAATAGTTGATGGTCGAATTTAAATTCGCATAACTTTGTTTTCGCTACCAGATTACGCACATTTAACTTTTGGAGGTTTTCAAATCAGGTCAAGAACATGGAAAGGATAATTATTTAAATATTTATTGGTTTTTTGATAATTTTCTAGTTTACGCGCAAATTTCAAGTCAGCGGGCCATGACCCCCATAACAATTACACGTGCAAGATTATGCCAAAATTTCATGTTCTGTCCCGTTTTTGTCATTTCTCGGATGCAAATTGCTACATCATCCCAGAGAGAACTAAATGGCCTTTTTAGAAAGTCAACCATTCAAAAGGAAATGTCGGCAGTTTTCTCAAAAAAGTTTTGATTTCAAGAAGTTTTAGATTTACATGTTTTTTTTTGAGTGAGTTTCAAAACCGCCTCAAACATGATGCTGCTTGTTTCGAAACTTTTCAAGAACCTTTTGAGTCACAGAATTCGGTTTGGCATCACTGGATAGAGAATTGAAAATTCGAGTAGTTTTGACCCAGAAAGCGAAATTTGAATATAAAACACTTAGGTGCAAGATTATACCAAAGTTTCATGTTTTCTATCCCGTTTTTGCTCATTCTTCGGAAGCAAAATGAGCAAGAACGCTAATTTTTACATCATTCCAGAGAGAAATCAATGACCCTTTTAGAAAGTGAACTATCGATAAGGAAATGTGGGCAGTTTTCTCAAAAAAGTCTTGATTTTAAGCAGTCTTAGATTTGGGTGTTTTGTTTTGTGCTGCAAAATCTTTTTTGCAGTCTTTTGTTGTCTATGAAATTAATTGTTAGTCGAACTAAAGCCAGCATAAGGGGGAGTTTATGACCCCCATGACTCCTCCTGGATCCGCCCTTGGGTAGTATTTATATTTTCGATGTAAAACTGATGATATTTATTCCAGTTCCAGGATTCAGAGTTGGTGTGATTTGGGTTGTCATTAATTTTTCAATCTCCTTTTTCTGTCTTTCTATAGCCTTTGAATCTTGCTGCATCAACCTTCTCCCAGTCAGAGCAAGATATTTTCCTGATTATAGAAAATGCTTAACAGCTCCTTTTGTTTTTGGTCTTAAGTACTTTTTTTCCTTAGAATTTATTTAAGATCCTATGGGCCTGTGTAGTTTTCAACGTTTTTTAGAAATGATTGTCTTACGTGGATTCTTACGTCTATTCGTTTTCGCATCTTGTTCAGACGCACACTGTCACATTTTGGGTTTTCTTGTTTTAAAGTCAAGTAACTTTTGATCTAGTCGATGCATTAAAAAAAATAAAGCTTAGGTAATCAGGAATCTTGGAAAATATTAAATAACGCAATTTAAAGATCCGAATTTCGGCATTTTTATGCCTACAGTTCTGCTCATGTATGCACAGGAAAAATCCTTCTGGGAACGTTTATAAGCTAAAGCAAGTCAAGTATAATCTAATAGACCCTATATCAGGTTTACAAATTATAAAAGTACAATCTAAAATTCTTGATTACCGAAGCTTCAATTAGACAAAAACACGAGGATTCATCGCTTAGGTAAAAATTTGTTTGATTTAAAATAAGAAAATCCTAAATGTGACTGTGAATATTTTCTCCTTTGGAGCTCAACTCTTTTCCTCTTTTGATATACGTGCTAATTAGTACAATTAATAAAAAAATAGGAACATTTGGGGTGAAGACCGGTTCTGGTCATAATCACCAATTATCGTGGCAATTTGTGGTTTGGGTCATTTTCTAGCATAGAACAGCATAATAGACCGTACTGTCTGGATATTGAATGGTTGATTTATTATCACTTGACGTAATGAATGATCATATTCTGTGGCTAAATATAGTCAATTTAAAAGGATTCCCATTCATATGACATGAAATGTGTATTTGTAATGAGTAAATTATCTGACCTCAAAATTTATGACGATTTCCTTAATTCCTGAAATATATCCAGATAATGATTGTGTTAATGGAAATCTGTCGTCAAAGTGTGCATTTTCTATGCTCGCAACTTATTGAAATCACGCTTATTTACGTACCAAGTCTGTAATTAAATTTAACCATTATTAACATCTGACCAGGTTAAATTATCAGTAGTAAACTGCACCAACTTCGCTAATATTTCCAACATTTGGCTAAAATCCACACGACAACTGCAGATATTTGCGAAGCAAAGTTTTAGAATGGGCAGCACATTTTCTGTTGTGTTTCCAATTATTTCTAACGCAAATCTCTAGATGAGTTTCGTCTACTATTTCCTAGTAAATTAGATAAGAAACCCTTTGATGTGTAATGTTTTTGGGGCCAATTCTCTCGACTTTATAATTCACGTTTTTTGTCCTTTTATTACTTTTACACTACAATATTATTTGCAATTCTCGAGACAAACTACTACGTGCCTTTGACTTGATAGATTTATTGTGTTAGTCTTACTATCGTTACTGTTGCGTCTATTTTAATATGCCCGAGAAGTTGCAAATAACAACATTTGAAACGTTAAACCGGCTCTAAGCTATTTGCGTCAATTGCAAAGGCAAGTGCTCTGTTGAATACTAAATAATTAAGACAAAAAGCGTGAATCCCAGTCGTTAACGCACATACATTTTATCGAAATTACACTCAATAAAACTATTAATAGTATAATTGTCGATGTTGTTAAATAATTGGTAATGGGGTTATGAAATAAGGAACAAGATAATACATCACCATGATTTTTAAATACGTTAAATTTGATAAATTTAAAAAATCTTTGATAGAGAAGCTGTTACGTTTTCATCTGCGCGTATTTGTGAAATATCCATATCTACATTCACACTTAAATGTCTCCATACATAAGGAACGACTTACAATTTTCAAACTGCGTAGGCAGTCCAAATGTTAGCCTTGAAATTAAAGGCTTAAAAATTTAAATAATAGTGGGTAACTTAATGAAAAGGTGAATTATTTGAATTTATCAAGAGACCCATTCAAAACAACTTAATAATCATTGGAAACTTGAAATTAATTAGAGGATTATTGTCTGATTAATTGCTAGTAGGAAATTTTCCAAAATATTTTCAGGTTGTTTAAACGTTATTTCCTTTTTTGTGATTTAATATTGCTGTTGTTGAATCGCGATTTTCATGAAATCTTTAGCATTTTGAGAATAATTTATCAAATTCCCCATTTTGCACTTACTGACTTTTTGAACTCAAATTCTTACTACTCACATATTTTCACTTTTCCTAATAGTTGCCCGAAAATTCGTTTTAGAGTATTTATTCTTTTATATATTTTTATCTTATATATAATCATTCAATGGAATGTGAAATCATTTTTTCTAAGTTACTGTGTTCAATTAAATCAAAATTTTCATCTTTAAACATCCACAACTTTTGTATTTAACATTTTTCTGTAAATTTCAAATTAGATGCAAAAATGGAGTGGCCAAATTTCAATCAATATTGGTTATTAACTCAAAAACAGTTGAAAATCAGTAAGAACATTTATATCGAATAGCTGCAGTAATAATTTGAATAAGTGGGATTCTCCAGGATCAGTTTCTAGGCCAGATTGAAAATACACAGAAAAATTGAAATTGACTGAACACCTTGGCATTTAGTTAGAAATATCCGACCACTTTTTGCTGCTTTAACATGAGGATATACAAGATAATGACTGCATATGCCTGTCCAAATTATATAGCAAATATTTTATAAAATAAAACATTCTAAAACCTGAGTTTTTCCTGAGTAAAGTGCTTTAGGCCTGAAGGCAATGCATAAAAAACACCCTCTTACCATTTTCTGTATATTTCCTTAACTTCTTTGCTTTCTTCACCGTTCTTAACTCGTACCAGAATCCAATAAAGTTTTTTTTTAAGTCACATCACAAGGAAAACCACTATCGCGTCTGTTCAAAGTTGAACTGCTGAACAAGCCAACCATCAATTAATTGGCCGATCCAAAGCTGCCAATTATTATTGCAAAATAAATAATTAAGTTTGTAAGCTGAAGCGCTGACTTCTACTCGAACAGAACTCGCACATTTATGATGGACTGGCAAGGAAACAGCGCAAATTACCAATCAAGATATGTCAGACAATATTTCTGGTACTGATGATCTTGAGATTCTTGTGAATAAATATGCGTTTTAGGGTACCGGGTTCAAGCAGTGGCGTAACGGGAAATATAATCGACTTTTTACAGTTCTAAGTATAGAAACTTAATTTTATGCGAGTGTCGTGGAATTGTTACAATTTATTTGGTAACCGTGTCGTTTGTGTCTTCGTTAGAAAAGATGCTCAACTTTTGCGAAAAACACAATGATTATTCATCTTGCATTTGAAGTGTTCTTTAAGGTAAAAAAAGAGAAAACTAAAAATTTGGAGGGACTCAAACGACACGATCACCAACTTATTTTGTATTTTGTCCATAATTTTCTAAAGTGCTCCTTTTCCGGTTATTGCTTTAGGTAAATTATGACAGAAAACATCAACAGTCTCTTTTAAGTTTTTAAGACCGTTTTTTAACAATAAAAAAATCTCGCTTTTTTTTTGAAAGAAAAATGTTTGATGGAAATGTTGCGAAGAATTTTGCTTTATTATAGATATTTCAAAGGATCATTTCGGAAAACCAAAATCAATAAAACATCAGCACTTCGAAGTGTGTATTACGTTTTATTCGCATTTTTCTGCGCTGATCATAAAATTACTGAAGGAAATAAACCCGTTGAAAGTCCTAAAACCTCCCCAAAAATTTATTTTTATTTTCTAAAAATATAATGAAACTTTTGCCCTTCTTCGAAACAAAGTGCTTCCAGGGGACGAAAATGTAAGAAAATTTCAAATTTTAAATTAAGTTGAAACTTTTCCTGTATTTTTGTAAAATTTGTAAAATAAATTAAGAGGGGACTTTCTTTAATAAAAAAAACAGAGATTCAATGTTATGATGATGTAATTCCTATTTTCGAAAGAATTTAGCGCGAATAAATGTTGGAATCAACCATCTGGCCAATGTTTTATTTAGAATCAAATTCCGCAAATCATTAGCAAGGTGAGTATATAGTTGATCGTGCTTAATAATGGGTATTCACAAATTCAATTAATTTTTTAGAAGATTTATTCAAATATATTCGAAGAAATATATATTCTTGATGCAAAAACTTTCAGTCAGAAATCAGAGATCAGAGAATGTTTTCGTTTTGCTTCTTTATCTCAATGTTGTTCAACTTTAAAACGCTTTTTTAAGGTCTACAATAACATGCGAATACACTCGTCAACTTGGTCAAAGATAACAGGCCACGCACATGTTTAACTTAGTCACGATTAATATTGCTAAATTATGCCATCATTTTTAGCCTAATCACAGCTTATGTCCAAAATTAGCTTATGCCGAAAAAAAGCCCATTAACTCACGTATCTTCATGCAGAAGAAGACACTTACTGCTTAATTTTGAAACAACAACACTTAAATTTTTATGGAAAAACACAGTTTTTTGTTGGAAACCTTTACAGTTTTTGCGTGAGTTACGACCATCAAGCTCAAGAGAGCACCATACTCTCAATAATTGCTTGCAAATAAAATACAAAATCGTTAAAATCTGCCTACAACCTGGGTTGATTTAAGGTTTTCTTTATCGGTTTTTTTTATAACGCTATAGAGAAATTTCGGACGTTAAATAGAAATAGGAACGAAGATACTCGAAAATCCTCCAATTTTTTTTTAAATTTAATCAATTCGCGCTCTTGGACGACTTTGGCAAACACTTTTACATTTCAATTGCGAACACCGGCTGGTTTTGGCCGAAACAAATTAATATTGACTCCAAAGTCAAGACAGTCACACAACAAATGGCTCATTACTCGAGTCGAATTGTCTTCACCAAAAAAAGTTAACGGAACTAAATACTAAAGAATTATCATTAGCTACTATTGTAAGATCCAATGTAAAAGTCACTGCCAGCAGCGAAAATACATACGTTCGTGATTTAATTTTTAATGCGATTCCGGGTGTTCGGGAAATCCATCTCCGTTTTTTTCCTATCGTGATCATTCGCAGGAATAACAACAATACCTTTGTTTTGATCTCATCATTTACAGACAAAAATAGTACATGTGAAGATCAGTTAATCTTTGCATTGATCTGCCGATTGTTTTTGGTCCAGATATTGATTACTTAAAGTAAATAAATTAAAACAATTCTACTGTTTAGTGAATTCTGGCGCTGCTTTTTCCAGCTTAGTTTCAGGCAATATCCGCAGCACATGCAGGGTATAAGCAAGTTAATGAAATGCTTTCGCGTGTTGTGAGAGAATGCCCCATTTAATTTATTTGGTACTGGAAAGTCCTATTTAATTTATTTGATAGCGCCATTGTTTCGTACCTTCCTACTATCTAGCTAAATAACTTCAGCTTTCAACGACTGATTACAACTTCAATGGCCAGTCTTACAGCTTTCATTAGTAAATGCGTTATTTAATGCCTCGATAGGTCTCGTAAATTGGAAATTTGGGATTTATTAGCAAAAGTTTTAAAACGTTCGCTGTTTATAACTGTGGCTATTGATTTTTTATAGCTAGTTTGATACACTTTTATCCTAAGATCCGGTTGGAAAAGAAAGCAATTCTTCGGTGAATACCCACAGTGGGTGTAACTGCTCGGTCCTTATTGAAAATTCCATGCCTCGCCCCTTTTAGATGTGTTTTCGCTATATATTTCAGCGGATTCTTATGCAAATTCGTCTTCTTTGTTTTGTTGATTATGCTAATTCGCATGGTCAACATTTGAACCATTTAGACTGGGTTTTACAGTCGCGATTTTTTTGCCATCTTGTGGGAGCAGGATCTCGACTGTAAAAACCTCTTTCACTAATGACTAGATATTTTCAATGGCAAGTCGGAACTGACTAATTATCGCATTTTTCGGCAGCTGCATCATATATAAAGCTGCCAAAAATCCGCGTAAAAACTGATCAACTTCCATGAGCGGCGCTCAAATTAACTCAGAATTGCAATTTATGGCGCATCATTTGTCAATTTTTTTGCTTGGCTTTATTTATTAAGCAAACAATTCATGCCTAGCAAATAGTGGAAAAGATAATGAAGATGACCAGGAAAGTTTTTATAGACGGTTTGATCAAAAACTCGTGTAGAAACAATTAACGTAAATTGAAATCGAGTGGAACAAAATTCTTTAAATTGATAATGTTTTTGCTGAATTCTTGCTGCAGTTACTTAACGCATTGTCTTCCAGGTCACCATATCATCAGGATTTTTTTAGGCGCATAAAAAGTGCATTTGTATATGTAAACACTTTTAAGGATTTTTTACCGTTAGCACATTTGATAAAATTGCAAAAAGCTGCATTTTTTCAGCTCTAAATTGCTTCTTCATCAACACGTTTTGAGTACATCAGACTTTTTCTAGCATTTGGAACTCTTTCTTGAAAACCTAGAAAATCTTTTTGCCATTTTTTTTAATGATTTTTACAAATACGTTTACTTCATTTAAAATGTCCTACAAGGTTTGTCTAGGCGCTTGGTTAAACGCGGTTTTAAAGAGTTTTTTATTTTAATCATTTTCTTCATACTTTTTCTGTTATAAGTCGCAATTGTGTAGTGTAGTGTTGTGTATGTGGGTTCTTTTTTCCAAAACTTTTCTTTATGCATTTTTATAGCTGGTTTTATCAGTGATTTACTTTTATAGTTATTACATTCGTTTTGCCCTTCTTCATTTTAATCAGTATATTTAGGGTGATTTTCTCGTTGTAGCAGATCTCTTTCTGTTACCGTATTTTACTGTACATATCTGACATTATTTCCTTTCCTCTAAATTTCAGTTTTTTGTCCATTGATTCGAAGTTGTTTAGTTTTGGATTTGTTTCTTCTCATTTCTGCACTTGCATTAAATATTATCTTTCATTGTTATTTCTTGTTGTACTCTACGTTTACTCTTTGTTATATTCACTTGCAATTTGAGAGCTCGAGAAAATGTTCGATTCCTTATTTTTTTTTGGTTATCGAGAAATGAACGCTAGACAAGAACGCTTCTTGAATGTTTCAAATTAAATTGCGCTTTCATTTTTTTGGTGAAATTATGCCAAACGTTTTAAGCATCAGACTGGTGTAGATGGTGAATTTTATAGCGTTAAATATTTTTTTACCAGAATGTTTCAAGACAAGAAAAACCGAGAATATTTGAATACTTTCCTCAAACGCATGGACACTTTTTTTAGGCAACCATTAGACGGATGTCGGAGGCGAGTTTTACGTTTATTATTCGAATTATTAGTTGGGCAACGCAAAAATTTACAATTTTGCAAAGTTTAATTAAAAATTTAACAAATTCTTCTCTTGTTATTAAGAGCCAAAGTTTTGTGTCCGAAACCACAGCGTTAAAGCCGAGTCAACCTAGACAGTGAGTTTTAAACGATTTTTAACTGCTTAACTTTCTACTTAACTTCTAAACTTTCTTCAAGATTTTTTCGTCATTTTCGATCTTTATTGCACTAAATATTTTCAAATCGCCCTTGCTAGAGCTTGAAACAGAGGGACCAGAGGATAAATAACCACAATAAAACCAACCTCATGCTTCTTAGTTTTTAAAATTGTATTTCATAAATATTTACAATATTATTTACACGCTTAACATTGATGGTTGTATAATATGAGCGCAAAAAATGTTACAGCACAGGCAAACTTAAGCTAGAGAGTATATTCACTGCTTTCAATCGAAACTTTAGGCTTTCTGTTTTAATGTCGTATACACGATGAACTTTGTTTTTTTGGATATCTACCATTGGCCCTTAAGAGTTAAAAGTTAAAAGCTGAAAACTCTCGACAGTTCATTTAGTTATTAATATTTATTTTAAGTGGACGTATGTAACTTACGAAGAAAATGAGTAAATCGATAGCAGCATTTTGTCATAAATATGCTGGAACACGGAGATTAGCCTTTTAAATTGCGCTCTGTTTGAAGTAAACATATTTTATACAGCGTGTTCCAAATTTGACTATTTTTTTAAAATGAACATATCAAGTTTATTTCAAGTTCACTCGCATTGTATTTTAAAAATAGGAAACTTTACCCTCTCTCCTGAGTAGATATAAAACCTGTAATTTGGAATTAAAGATTAATATTTCTGTATGTTGGTTTGGTGGTCAAAACCGTAAAAACGCTTTCAGCTTTTAAATATTCATGAAAAAAAATGTTCCAAGTAATAGAAACTTTTGTTGTAAGTAGTGTTTGAATCGGGACTTCTACCAAAAATTGGTTACTACAAGGAAAATAGGGTATAAACTTATTTTATTGGAAAAAGTCCTATTCAACTATCTAGTAGCCAAAAATATATCAATAACACCTGTAGTTGCCACATTTCGATAACGTACTTAATAAATATGAAATTGGGTTGCCACATAGTTTAAGTTTTTATCGTAAGAATTAGACGATGCATTTTTTCTTAAAAATATCATTAGATTCCTTAATTATTTACGATTTAATGGGGAAGTAGATCGTCGCAATTTGTCCAGATTTTCAATTTTTTTTCAATTGCAATCTGATTGTTAAAACCTTCATTGTCTAGTTAAATGTACATTGACGATGTTATCAGCATTTTATATATTTTTTATTGTTACATGTAAAGCAAACACATTATACACGTCCGTCGACTTTATAATTACAGTTTAATTGACTCGTGGAAAATAAAACTCACTTTGTAACGATCCACTTCCATGTAAAATACCGACTAATCGTAACTGTATGTGGTATGAAAATGGCTTCAGTAATTGAGCGGGTAATGAAACATTAAAAGGTTACAATTAATATCACAGGTCTACTTATTAATAAAAATTTTTAGCAATATGTGCCTTATATTCTAGCAATTTTAAAGGATATAAATCAATGTTGAACGTAATAATTTTGACGCTCCTTGGCAAATAATAAATGCGTTGATTAACACAATTTTTTTACTATCTAAATTATACTGGAGTGGAAAAAATGAGTGCTGCCTCATCAGCCAACCGCTCTTTACCACTCCTGTATATTGAAGCTACACATTTTTTTGAAATATTTTAACCACACATTACACGCTAATCTAGAGTATCATTATAGTACAAACGATGTATGTACATTTGAAGTATGAATGTTAAATACATGGAGAGTAGCACGAAAGCCCTGAAGAGCCAAACGCTTCAACGATCAACGGTTTAAAACTGCATGATTCTCACGAATGTAAACGATGGCAAAAAAAGCATGAACGCTTAGAGTAATTATATCCTAGTCACTTATGGGAATTGACACCAAACACCGATAGTCCAAAACTCTATTCATCTTTCCAAAATAAAAGGTTATATTTATGAACACATGTACAACGATTATGTACATCAATTAATATTAAGTCATATTTTATAATTATTAGTCAGTTCAGAAATATGAATTAAATTATCTGTTTGGGGCAAAAGGAATTTACACGCCTAGTCACCGGCAAAGTAGAATCATTGCAACAATGAGAAAGACGAATAAAGTTGCTCCATTCCTCGAAGCGCTTGAAGCATTTATGTGCCCTCTAGCTGGTTCAGCAAGACCTGGAATTAACGGAGAAGTTTTACGGTTTTTTAAAATACCTGCAGCCTTTTCATAAGTCATGCGGACAATTTTTCCCAACTTACCACTAATAATGCTCAACGTGCCTTCTTGAGGGCTTCCAGCGCTGACTTTGATATCTGCAACAATAGAAACGATTGGTGCACATATATTTGTTATACATTGTGAAGAAATGATAATCTGCTTTGCTAGATTATTCCAAGCAAATATTTTTTCACGAGCAAAATTGTAGTATTCAATCTCGAAAGTTTCCGTGTTTTATGTGAAACTCTTGATAACCTAAGTAAGTCTAATTATAATTGTCTGACAAATCCTAGATGAAAAATTTAATTTTGCTGTCGATTTTCGATGTGAGGGTGCAATTTTCAATTTTCCACTCCTTTAGCTACTAAATCGCACGCTCGAAGCTGCAACACACAATCCACGACGGATATTTTCCCCCGCAGATCTGTTATATAAAATTGCGCTATTAAACATCACGGATTACTTCCATCCAGATATCTTACCGATACAAAACCAAGATAGGACCGTCATAACGTTCAGGCTACGCTAGATTACCATCGAGTTTTTCCTTAAGTCTTCAGCATCGGAAACCCGGTTTCCAGCACAGTTATTTCCAGACCTGTATTAATCACCGTCCGTGACATTTCGAGAGAGATGCGGTTCAATTTTATGTCCCATTCGATCATAAATACTTGTTTCAGATGCTTTACATTTGAGTTTTAACTAATCAAAATTGTCTACCTGATGGATTGGACGGTTGGTGGCCGAAAAAAGTGGATTTATTTTCAACTGATCCTCCTCAATCGGCTGCATAATCGATCATCATTTTTCAATAGTAATGCGTCGTTTAACATTTTATGAAAATGTCACCTCATTATTATAATGTAACAACGATTCGACCCCGACCTTTGAAAGTTTCACAATAAGCACCCTTCGAAAGGCCCAAAAGGCTCCGCTTGCAATCTATCATATTTATATGGGCACACTCCCTCACCCATGTCATCGAAATTAAGTGTGATTTCGGCCTAACCCCTGGAAATTTCCCTAAATCTATTTGTATCTTACCAAATTTTTTCTGTTGTGTCCAACCTTTGCAAGCTTTATTCATATTTTAACCGATGTAAACTGTACTTTGCTCATATGCAGGGTTTCGGTGTCTTTGCTGCAGCTTATTGTAAGGACAACATTTCTTTAATGGTAACAGTTTTCGTTTTACAAGGTGGTAAACATTCTCCAACACTTCATGAGGGATATCGATCCAAAATTTTTCGTGCTATGCAAAAAATCCATCAAGACATGAGTCGAATTAGGAGACATTTTTATATCTTAGAGACCTTTTTAAGAGTTAGTTTCTCTAGACACTTTATAAAAATGTCCATTATCATTTGGATCAAGTGGATTTCAGGCGCTGGACATCTAAGGTTTTAAAATTGAATATATTTTTGTGAGAAAAATTAAAAACATACCAACTAAAAAAGGCACATAAATGAGTCAGATTCATTTCAGTTATCCTTTAATAACACACTGATCTACTGAATTTCGCAATTTGGGAGCAAAATCGCGCATTTTAATTAACTTTTCTCGAAAATGCTCCATACTTTTCCACAAGTGTTGACGAGTTTTTCCTAAGGAACTTTCATATTCTCGGTTTTTGTTTCAGAAATACACACATTTACAAGCATTTAAACGCTACTTTTAAATTACCTTTTACACTTGCAACTAAAGCAGTCCTTTTTTCAGCATTTTGATTGCGAAGATTCCATGGTCAATAATTTGTTTAAACAGGCTGATTCAAAATTGGCGTCATTCCTTGAAAAACATTGTTGCCGTCTTTTTGATAGAGTTTTTTTGCAAATTTCTCAGCATTTAATAACAATTTATTTTTTTAAATATTTTTTCTGTACTCCTAAAGCACCACCAGACAACCAAATTAATGACGCCAATTTTGAATCACCCTGTGTAGTCTTTATTTATTAAATACGCTGTTCAGAAGTGCGATAAAAAAATTCAACCAATCAACAAAACAATAAAAATTAAATACATAGCTAAAGCCATTGCCTAGAAAACCACGTACTAAAAACTGGAAACGTTATTTCAAAACTTCTGTACCAACAGTTATTCTCTATCAATGTGTGAAATAATTTTTACATTGTGATGAAAAGAAACCTGTCTTGTATCTGCAAGCTGGGCGACAGAAATTGAATTAAATCTTTGGAAAGAGGAGCGACGTAAATCCTCTAAATAAATTGAAAGTGGGACAGGATTAATTAAAATTAAAATGGGGTGTACAAATCAGGAAATATTCGATGCAAAAACAAGAAAACCGAATTTCGAATATTAAGCCAAGAAAGTTTTAACTTTTGGAATTATTTATGGGAAAGTTATTAACAAAATAAATTTCTCGAGCAATAAAAACACATTTGATGTAGTTTCAAGAAAAAACAACGTTGTCCCAGCTTTCAGTTAGAAATTCGGATCCATTCAATGTTTTACATAAAGAAAACATAGTTTCAACATAGAATATGCAAAAGTGAAGGATTAATAACTGAGAAGAAATTTAACAATTTATTAAAGTCGACCCTGAATATCAATCATTATGCTCTTTGGCCATATAAGCCTTTATCTTCTTCTGTATGCTCCATTGATTTTTTTATAGAATTTAATTGTTAAATCATTCCATTTTTTTCTATTGACTTACGCATAAAGCAACATAGCTAATGTTAATGAGAAGCGTATTTTGCCATTGCTCTGTCATTTTTGTCAAATATTTCTAGGGAAAAACGATCTTCATTTAATGAACAATCCGGTATGTTGTACTAATGACATTAATTAGACCATCTTTCACAGTTATCTGCTTGTTAATCAGCATCAATTTATCTTCGGTTGTGTCGTTTCGGCCCACTCGGTAAACTTTTTGCTAAAACTAGGAAACTTGCGTTTACAATCCATCGATTTGGCGAAACTAAACCAGTGTTTGCGATGGTTTACCGCACTGATATTGCGAAATTAATGGACACCATTGTCTTAAAATCCGTCAAATTTATCAACGAATATCATTTCGAACAGCGTGTGCCCCCGCCAAAACTCCCAGTTATCTTTCTGGGGCATATCTTTTATTTCGGTATTTTATTATTCCAGCTTCTAATCCTGCAAAGTTCCCATCTTCTAGGGGAGCCATTAAGTTCGACGAAGTTAAATAGATGAGCTTCGGGGAAAGTAGTCATTTTATAGACTTTTAATACAGAAAGCGTTTATCTAGCGACTAGGTATTCGCTTTGAGGTTGCAAGATAATACTCGTTTTGCAGTTTATGCTCGCGGCTATAGAGCAATTTTCGTCTACTATTTGCCATACACTATAAGGGGTTTTTCTTTTTTTATTTAAAAGGTTTTTAAACGTTAGACGGTTACACAGATTATTTTAAATAAACAAACTATAAAAATTAATTTATTATGTTGGTACAAAATGCTTACTCAATTTTTTATAGGTTTTTTGTTGTTTAAGTCGGCTTTTTGAAGATATGGAGTATCCAAGAACAGCAATGGAACCAAGGTTTTTACGCGTAATTATTGACTTACCAGGTATATTTAAAGCAAAATACTTCTTGGTTTTTATCAAATTTTCAACCTTCAGTCTAATAATTTTTGTTTACTTCCGTTTTTTTCCCAATTTCCGATTTTTGTATGTGGAGAAATTGAAGAACGCGAATGTGGAGAAATTGACACAATAACTTTTTTGAGATTAGCGACCTAATTGAGTAAAGAGTGTTTAATTTTTAGTCAATTATATTTTAATTATCCACTAATTATTTAATTCAGAAAAAGAACGTTTAACCATCGTTTAGAACAGTGTATCACAAAAGTCCCGTGGTCTTTACCTCATAGAAAGAACAAAGAATTCACTTTCCTATTCGCTATTAGACGGTTTAATTGCATTATTTTTCCTCGTAAAATCTGATTCTTAATTGATTTTGCTTTTCGAAAAAATGTAACAGTCCATGTTTCCCAAATGTCGCGTAGTTTTTAGCTAATATTGGAAAAACGATCTGAGCAAAAGCGGTTACTTTTCCATTTCTACTTAAAGCATCAAATTGCGCTATTTTTTAATGTGAATCATAGCTTTCGATTGTCTTTGGTTTTCTATGAAAATAGCAAAATCTAAGATTGGTCCGTTTTTCCCAAAAGTCACGTAGTTTTTAAGTCATATTTAAAAGACCGTAAGAGCTGCAGGGCTCACTTTTCAGGTTGCAATTAGACTATTTAATAGCTATATTTTTTCAAGTAAAATCTGATTTTTTCATTTGTAAATAGAGCCTTAAATTGCTTCATTTTTCATGTAATATGAAATTCAATTTTCGGTTTATATAAAATTACTAGATTAGCACATTTTTCCCAAACTTTGCGTTTTACTAAACTTTCCCATTTAAAACGAAACTCACTCGTAAATTTCTCTCAAATTTCGGGAAATTTTTAGATAATATTTGAAAACCCATAAGAGCCACAGACCTTAGTATTTTACTTATAAAATTGTGTTATTTTTCAGGTAAAACCTAACTTTAAACTTTTCGTTCGTCAATTTCGCGTAGATTTTAGCTTCTATTTGAATAAACTCAAGAGCTACAGAACTTCATTTTTTCTTAGAAAAGAGAGCGTAAAATTGCGCTATTTATTTATGTGAAACATTTTATGTTCAATTCTTTCTGTTTTTTTTTCAGGAAATGTAAATATCCAAGATTGGAGTGTTTTCTCTGAGTTTGGCGTCTATTTTAGATTATCTATGAAAAACCGCATCAGCTGCAGAAAATACTTTTTTCTTTGTAAATAAAGCATTAAATTGCTCTATTTTTCGGTGTAAAATATGAAATTCCAATTAGGGCCATCTCAGACATTGTAAAATTTCAAAATTAGTCCATTTTTTCCAAATTTCGTTTCAAGCTCATATTTGAAAATTTCAGGGCTAGGAAACTTACTTTTTTCCTTATGAAAAGTAATTAGCATTAAATTGCGCTATTTTTCGTGTGAAACATAACTTTCAATTTCCGTTTTTTTTTCCAGAAAACATTGAAATCCAAAATTAGACCCAAATATTGCATACATTTATTATTATTTTGCCCAAACATTGCATACATTTTAGCTCATTTTTCAAAAGCCCTACAAGCTTTTCAGTAAAAAATGCGCTATTTTTAAGCAAATAATTCCTTGCTTGAATAGTATTACTTGCTAAACATGATAATTTAAACAATCGCGATATACCTAGTGGTTCAATAGTTATGCGTAAAAAACCTGTCTCCAAGTTCTATAGGGGCCAAATCCGGTTCTAATATCCGTGAAAATTTCCACATTTTCCAAGATATTCGGTCGTACTTTTCCCATAAGAAATATTTTGATCTTGTAAATGATCGCTTTTGCTAGAACTGAAAACACTTTGGGACTTAAAAAAAAATTGAAAGTTCTAGAAAGTTAACTTTAAGCGAAATACATTAAATTTTCTTAGATGGATTAATCGGAATAGTACGATTTGAGTAGATTACTTTTGGCACAAGCACTTTTTATTCGACAAAGCAGCTCATTGAGAGCGATTGTTGTGTGAACTGTGATTCCTGCCCTTAATACCGCACGACATATTTAAACTGTGGAAGTTGCTTAAAAAGTTGGAAAGCTCACTAAACGCTGCCGCTAACTCGCTGTCAGTTGACCGGATGCAGGGAAAAGTTGGAAGTAAACGGTGAACTTGAGTAAAGTGCCATATTAGCTGCTAAAACTTTATATAGAGTTATCTCCCCTGGGGTCCTGCTACTATTACTTTCGCAAGCTCAGGATAGATTAGACCGAATCCCGCTCGTATTGCACAGTTTGTTCTGGATGACAGAATATTATACGATAAAAGCAGCTGAATGCAGTGCAGCTTGAATCTTGCATGTGGACAACTTAAGGACACTTTCCGATAACTTTCCGATGACCTGAAGCATCAATTCGTGATTGACGAACCAATTTTCCCTCTTTACTTCCTGCTGATGCTGATTTTAAGTAAGTTTATTGGAAAAAAAAATTCTTAACCGCAAGGCCTAGAGCAAAAAATTGTGGAAAAAATGTTCTTCTTCAAGAAAATTATTCCATTCTGCCAGCACTGCGAGCAAATCACCTCTAAAGATGCATGCCACTTGAGCTCGCGAAACGCCAGCAAAGATTATTTAGGATAGAAAGAATTCTGTCTTGATCCCATGAAAGCGTTAATTGATGTGTTTTTTTGATTGATCTGATTTTTACGTGGCTTCGTCTGCTACCCACTTTCTGTGTTTAGCACTTAAGCACTTTTGAATCATTGGAGATTTTTTTTTTGGGCTCAAAATGACGCAATTATAGAAGCGAAGCGAAGCCCAGAGGTGTTGAGGACGGTTTCAAGACATATTAATTCAGTATAAATCGAAAATGTTTGTTAGTTCCTGTGACGGAATTGTTGCATCTTCTAAATGAGCAAGCTGTATACATTTTACTTACCATAAAGTCGCATTGTTCCTTCAGCTTTTCCCAACGAATTCGTTGAGATGCAATTGTAGGTCCCCTCATCGCTTTCCGTAAACGATCTGATGATCAACCACATGTAGATCTTGTAGCCGCTTCGGTCTTCCCGTATAATATATTTACTTCTGTAATATGAAAGAAAAACACCATTTGTTTAATCGTCTCGAGAAAAAAACTTCGCCGTTAATGTCAATCTTTCGGAAATTAATCTGCTTCTTCAGGGCAGCGAGTCTTAAATGGATTCACAGAAAAACAACAAAGCTTCAGAAAATTTATTTAGGTCTCTAATGTCTTGAAGAAGGAAATGCTTTGTCCTAACATTATCTCAGAAGTGTTTTTCGTAAGACCACATCAGACCGATCTCCAATATCTATTTCCCAAAACTCACTGACCTTTCGTAAATATTTCATTCATTTAATTTCGAATTAGGATGTTTTTTGTCGTACAAAAATGCTGGTTTCCTTCTAAGAGAATAAAATCACATTTGGACTGTGGAATAAACGAACCTATTTACTTCATTTAGATGGCACACTGAGGCAAATATCTTACTTAGATAGGCAAACGCTGTTAAAATACTCGACTCAGTAAATTTAATTTCTTCGTGAAAAATTCAAGCCCAGAAAGTTCCGCAAGCGTTCCCGAGCTCTATTATCGTAAGAATTTATGTGCACAATACAGCTTGTGTACAAAGATAATTTCATTTTACCCTTAATATTCCAAAAAGGTTTTATAAAATACGGGCATAAATATTAATATTCGAAAAGGTATAATTTTCGTTCGCGCGCTCCTTTGTTCGTTGGCCGACACATAATTTTTCCATCTGGTGTGTAAAACTGATATGTAATCGCTGTTGCGTTTGATTTTATGAGTTAAGTGCAATGTTTATAAGGAATAACTGGAGCAAAACTACGCATTTACAAACTGTGAACTTTTCAAACGTTTACTTACAATTACTGTAATAGCTACTCAAATATTGACAGGAAACCGACGAAATACTACCACGATTAATAAATCTTCAATCATATTACCTCCCACGAGCATAAATACAATCTAAATTACTGAAAACAGGCCCCACAAATTTCCCTCTAAATACCATGTTATGCACACGAAAATCAAATCGGAGGCCCATCCATATACGACTACAGTGCGATAAATGATTCAAAGCGAACTGTATTTCCACTTAATTTAACTCCCCCTTATGCTCACATTGACGGCAAACAGCTCAGAAGTTATTTGGAGCCGGTAAGGTTAAACAAACTTGTGTTATTTAACAATATTGAAGGATTACCCAGCCTGAACTTATAATCTCCCTAAGCATTTCAAACTATTTATCTTAGGTATAATTATTCAGCAGGTGTTCGCCCTCCGGTGTTTATTCCTCTTCCTGACAATTTTCCTTTACAAATACAGGTGCAATATAGAGTTCAGATTATATTATTAATTTTACGGGCTCGATGTAGTCCTGAATTACCATTTCAAGAAGGTAACTTGGACCTATTAATTTACGGATGTTTCGCTAATTGAAATCGCGAAACGATCTTATTGTGATTTATTAGATTTCATCACAATAAAGTAAGTTATGTAATGTGAAAAAAATCCATAGAATTGCCATCTTCTGCTTCGTTGAATGTCGCTTTTATCGAATGTAGGCATCATTGTTATCCACACTACTGCCGCTTTGAAAAAGGTCCAATGAACTACAGTTAAACCACTCGATTTTTTTAAATCAGACACAATTTTTTTCATATTTCTCTGAATTATTATTCTTAACAGCTAATGTCGATCTCCTTTCATAATGTGCTCCAATATAATTTTTTTCACTTTTGGTGTCTTGATTATTTCTCAATATTTTCATTATTCCCTATTTGTTTTTCTTAATGATCAAGAATGAGCATTTTTTTATAACACAATATTTTGCAGGAATGTGACATCGTGTCTTCGTTGCCTTCTATGCCTTTATTACATATTTTTAGATTTCCTAACGAATTTCTTGTAATATCTATTCTGAATGAATTTTCTAAGTGAAAAACGTCTTTCTTCAATTTTCTTTTTCGTCTTCTTCAAAAACATCGCTGTTTTAAATTATAACCTTTCCAAACTGTCTTTTGCTGTATCTTCTTGTAGGATCTGTAAAAATTATCTTCTACTTCTTCCTTGTCTTCATCATTGTTCACTTAATTATGTTTCGTTAATTTCATTTATCGTTTTCGTTTACAGTTTTTTGTAGCTCCTCAATTGCTTTTATGTTGTTCTTATTTTTTTTCTCCTGCCCAGTAATTGCAGCCTTTCCTTTGGCATTCTATCAATTTTGTTTTCCTTTAAGATGTTCTATTTTTGCTTCTGCTTTGATCTGTGCAGCGTTCCGTAACTCGATAGAACTTCTTTCGAAATTATTAATAATGTCTATTATTGTCAATATTAATTCATCCTTCGTATTGATGATATTCTCTCTAAACTTGGATTTTCTAAGCGTGTTTATTACTATTTCTTGATAATTTTTACACTTAACATTCATTACATTAAATGTTAATTTTTGATTAAATTACATAACTTTACTTTTTTTTCCAATTTCTTGACTATTTCACAATATTTTCATTTCTCCATTTGCTGTTTTTATCCTCAAGCAATATGCTGCATTTTTTGATAAGACGTTTGTTTGTGTAGAGCCTTAAACGTTTTAATGCAAGTTGAAACTTTTGTTATACTTCTTCTCTCTTGCCACGATTATTCGCCCAAATATGTTTCTGTAGTTTCATTTATCGGTTCGTACAGTTTTATGTGGCTCCTCATTTCTTTCATCGTTGATCTTATTTTCTTTTCTCCTGTCCAGTAATTGCAGTATTTTTTCCTCATTTCAAATGTTCCACTTTTGACTCTTGCTTTGTTCTGTGTAGTGCCTCGTAAGTTGGTCGAGCTTATTCGATATTATTGATATTGTATATTATTGTGAAACTTTTATTAGAACTTTCTGTAAATTTGGCTTTTAATTGGAGTTTCTCAGCGCGTTTATATTTATTTCTTGTTACTCGATTTTCTCATAATTTTTACACTTAACATTGGTTAGATATTTACTTTTTGATTAAATTATACATATTTACCTTATATGACTCGTGAAATTTCAAATGAAGGATTATTTGAATCGCCATAATTTACCACACTTTTTTATGAAAAACATTACTTATAAGTTTCTCATTTCTTCTAGTTTCCTACCTTCAACAAGATCACTGTTTTAATTAGTAAATTTTCCAAACTTACTTTTTTCCTGGGATTCTTTAGAGTTTTGCGGGTCAAAACCGTCGAGTCTTTGCTCTACTTCTATCTTTTCACATTTATCGCGTACTTTAATTGCTCAATTTTATCTAGCATTTTATTTCTTTCAGCGTTGTTCCCAATTGAAATTTTCCTGCGTAATTGACAAATTTCCTTCGTCATTCATTCTAGTTTTTTCTTTATTTTAGTTTTTTTACTAACTATGTCTTGTTTCTTCTGTATGTTCTTGTCCATAACCTTTCATCACATCTATCGGCTTCAAATTTTCATTGATGTTTGGTTCTCACTTGACTTTTATTTGTTTGCTTGCTTAATTTTTGTCACTCTCTCTATTTGCTTGCGCTTCTGATTTCTTGGAAATATTTTCTCTTACAACTTCATGACATTGACTGGAAATTCGATTTTCGATTTTGATTATATTTGTATTTCTACCTAATTGTATACAGGAAAGTACAAGTGAAAGACTGTGTAAGAATATGAATGCAGAAATATACCCACAACAATATAGCCAACGTTTAGGATTTTTTTTGCGTCCTTACTTTTAACAAATGTTCAAATAAAGCTTCTTTACCGCCCAAGTTAATTAGGAAAAAATCCATTTTTCTGGCAAAAAGGATTTTTGAATTAAATAATGCACTTTTCCGAAGAAATAGATCCCCGCACGTAAATTTCTGGAGCCAATACGTGCCTTTACAGCATACGATTGCAATGCACTTAAAATATCACTTACCGCACTTGAGCAATTAAACTCCCGAAACCGAAGCTTGTTTCGGTCACATTTGTACCTTAATTAACCAATATTTAATAGAAAACAAAAAAAGTTTACCCATTTAGCAGCATCTCCCCCATATGCCTTGTCCAGTAGTTGATGGTATTGGGAAATGCTTCCACATAGCATTCCAGTTGCACATCTGTATTGGATGGGGTTCCTAGTAGCTGACTTGGCACTTTAATAACTGGAGCAACTGGAAATTAAAACAACAATAAAACAATTATTTAGCGAGAATATCAATCATTTAAATAATATATTTTTTTATCAGTGAATCTTTATTACACGATTGTAATTTTCGGTCAATTTTCAGTTTAACATTGAGTGTAATTTGGTAAAAGATGCCTGTTTAGGTGCTTCGGGTTATCGGTCAATGGCAGAGAATTAAAAAAAAATCATTTTCTTGGGCCCAACATAAATATTGTGTTATTTTCTGTCAGGATCTATTGACCGAAAAATCCAAGTAGGTACCTTTAACCAATTTTCATCCGGGTCTCAAACAACCATAGCATCAGTTGAGTGTAAATGTGGTTTTGCATAATTTACCATATGAGAACCGTGAGTTTTAAGTACAAATTGACTGAATTTTGTCTACTACTTACAATTTACATTCAGAGCTATTCGCTTGCTAACAGCCGGAGGAACATCGTTGCTGGCAATACAAAGATAAGCGCCCATTTGTCTGCGATCTAATCTCCAAAAATGCAGGTTGGTCCCATTATAGGTCTCCACTGAAACAAAATGGGGACGCTTTACTCTAAACAGGCTGCTCCCTCTCGTTACATATTAAAATTAACAAAGCAGCGTTTCCAGTTCAGACTAGACTGAGACGAAAATGGCTTCATTACATAAACTGCATTAATTGTGCTCCATTAGTCGTGCCTCTAACAGTTCTTGTCCAATCAATATTCAATTTACAAGACTATTCCACTGTCAGATTAATTGTTTGGTTATAGCAGATACACATAAACCCCGTTATACTGTCGCTTTATTCGCACGCAAAATTATGGAATATGTTTCCTTCGGTATGGAAGATGTGTCTAATGCACATTTGGTGTTTGAAATCGCCAATTATCACAATGAACTTTGGGCTGTGGCAAGAAAACATAAATTTGGTTTCTTTTCATCTTCACATACACTTTTTTTGGGCAAAAAACTGGACCACGAAAATCCACCAATTTATTCCCCAAGCTTGAACTTAATAAGTTTTTTTCAATTAAAATCGGTAATTAGCGATTCCTCTTTATAGTCAACTGTTATTAATTGCAATCGAATCCACCTTTGATCGAACATAACGGAAAATCGTATTGACCACGCAAATACCATATCTGGGCTAAATAAATTGCTGGAAGCCAATGGAACGACCAAACGATCATTTAGCAAAGGTCGCCGACAGCAGCGGGGTGTAACATTAATTACCGCTGTTCTATAGTAATATGATATTTAATGTTAATAATAATTGCTCACATTAAAACTTTACGCATAAATTACTCCACCCACTCGCCGTTCAAACAAACTAAACAATAAATGCCCATTTTAGGCCGAATCATTAGGTAATGGATATTCTAAATAATGCCCATTAAATATTAATTAAATTTAATGCGTTCTTTCACTGTGTGATGCTTTTAGATTCAGATAAATTTATTAGTTCATTAATCTGGTTTATTTCACTATAATTTAATTAGTTTTTCCACAATTATCATTAATTAATTTTGGTATGTTCAGTCCCTGACGTTACCTAATACAGACAGAACCATAATGCTTAATGAGCGTTTTTGTAATTTTGTTATTCTATTTTCTCCATTAACGTTTCTTTGATTCATTGACATTGTTGATCAGCAGCTTTTTGGGCCACGTTAAGGATTTGTTAACTAATTCTAAACAATTTATTTATTAAGATTATTCTGTGTTCAATCGATAGCAGCAAGTCCATGGTCCATTCGTCTGCGGCAAATTACCCACGATTTCGTTAATTTTTCCGGCCCTTTTCAAAGGCCACAAAACCCCTTTTTGCCAAAAGAGTGTTACATTTAATATCGCCAGTTTGCTCAGGGCGATTTTCCTCATTTTTTCCTCCTTTGCCGGAATCGCTCTAATTTATAAAATATTTTCTTTTTCTTTGCTCAAGTTGGATCTTGAAAGGGCGGCAACCCGAATATTGGGAAAGGAATTTTGGTCGTTAAGCATGCAGGATAAAATTGTTGGACATTTTCGGGTCCGGTATTCGGGATCGACCGCATAAATCTGAATAAATATTCGAAAGCGAGTGGCTTGCCAGGGAAATTGGGTTGGTAATGACAAGTAGCGAAGAATAGATTTTCATGTTTTATAGAAAACTGATTCCTAAGTCAGCTTGTGCAAAAGTGCACAAAAAAACAGCTAAAAATAAATGTGCAAACACAAATATGGAATGGGATTTCAGAAATTATTTGGTAAAAAGTGTTCGAGTTAAAATTGAGCAAGAAACACGCCCTTAAGCTATTGCGATCTCTTTATCCCAACAAATATTTCAGCAAAGTCGCTTTAATCTCTAACTCTTTATGCAACTCTGTGAAATAGTTGTCTTTATATCAGCATCAAGCCATAATTACATTTTATCGTTATTGTCTGTGTACGGTTCGAGTAAAAATAAATGCCATCCAATGATAAAGCAACAAAGCTTATCCGAAAACAACAAGTTTTGTCGTTTAACAAGTACGAAATTTCCCGTTTAAAAGATCTCGATTACGGCTTGAAAAGAACCTGAAAACACATAAATTTAATACTTGTTCGGGGGATACAAACGAAGCGCACAGAATTCGCTGGAGTTTAATTAAATCTTGTACATCTAGTCGGAATTTTTCTATTGCAGCTTCCTTGCAACAGAACAAAAGGAACATGCTAACAATATACGCTACTCTAATGGAAGAAAATGGGATTTTTAATTAAATACATCCCACTTAGTTTGCCTTATTCGATGCTGATTGTTTGCTTTTCTGGGACTTTTTCACCTGAATTTCTCAGTGATTGGCCGGAAGTAATTTAAGAACAAGACTTAATCAACATTGGAGCTCATAGTAATTGGAAGGAGGTGGCGGAAAAATCTGATCTCGATCCTAAAATAACATACTAAAAATCAAATATCTTGGTCAGACGATAATCCAAAGTTCAGCGTTCGGTTTGGCCCCAGGAAATATTATTTTTAATTAAAATATGGACACTGGTTTCGAAAATATGAACGAAAATGAAAAATAAACACTAGAAGCGTTATTAAAAGCGGTCGCACATTTATTTAATCCATTGCGATTTTCACGCTGTTTCACATGAAATTTCTGAATTTATTAAAGTGTGGCAACCGTTTCAACAGTGTGTAAGACATACTGATTACAGCGCCTTAAATGTGCTTTTATATCGGAAACTGTTGATGTTTGAGACAAAATTATGCGAATAATAGTAATGTTTAATTAATTTTACGTAAATTAGCTAAACGCGTGTTACATCGGCAATAGGCGACTGTTAATTTGCTCCATCCAGTTCATTCCACAACTTTTCGCATCAGAAAACAAGAGCAATTTACGCGCATGTTAATGCGTAATAAATTAAGCTTTAAACAATATATTCGTTTTAACTGGTGCGTTGCTTCGAAAAAAATTGATTACAGTTGAAATAATAGTGATGCTAATTTATTTCGATTCATGTAATTGCTTCTCTCCTTTAATATTTTAAATAGTTTTTAGGTGCACATCTGCACACTTTATTTCAAGTCTTTTATATATAGAGCACTTCCATTAGGCAAATAATATGCGGGCATAATCCGCACCAACACGACAATCCCCTAATTATATCCTGTCCATTGCGATTGTGACACTAATCGGAATTAATAAATTAACAAAGTGGCAAGCCATTATATTACCTTCAGTGTATTCCCTTGGGCCCTTCCTAAGTACAATCGATTGGCCGTCCTCTCGTTTCCACACTATTCGGGGCGTTGGATGGCCGGTGGCTTTGCACCAAAGGGTTGCATTTTCACCCTCAGATACGGAAAGATCTCCACTTGTGTCCGTATTTATGATATCGGGTGGCACTGAAACAAAGAGCCGATTTTCACTATCTTAAACCGATTGTTTTTATCTGCTTGTTCTGTAGAAAATGGCCATTGAGCAGGGCAGAGAAACACCAATACTTTTACTGAGGAAAACGGGAGGGATGTTTAATTGATTGCCTGAATGCAAATTTCATTATAAATCAGGAATATTCTACCGGGGATTCATTCCAATTAGTTAAACTTTCGGGGCCATTGATTGAAGCTGCTGAGTGGGTTGCCGACCTAAAGCTCCAAAAACTCAACAGTTTTATAGCTATTTCTGTTAACAAATGTTTGGCAAAGATTTATTCCTCATGTTTTATAAATTGCCAAATCATCAAGTAAAAAATCAACAGGATACTAATATCACAATGTTTCACCATTCAGTTTCAATCACGTTCCATAGTTTCCAACGTTCTGAGAAAACGGCAACATCTGGCCCAACAAGTTTCCACCAACAAGAAAGGCAATAGTTTGTTGGATCAAACTTTTGCAAGCCATATTTTGAGCAAAACTTCTTACTGGATTAAAATCTGATGTTTTATTCATTAGATACTGCCGTCTCCTGCGGTCAAGAGTTACACAATTTCGGTTAAACTCCCCAGCTCTGTTTGTGGAATTTCATTTTGTCTTCAATTTTAGTTCAGTTTATGTGTAAGAATGCTGCCTCTTCATGTGTGGACATTTTTTAAAGACGTTTATCTCCTGCTTTAAAAGTTATGTGTTTGCAAAACAAACTCTTGCTTCATGTGCAATTACTTGCTAATTAGTTGAGAAAGTTTTCATGTTTATTAATGAGTTTCTTTAGGTTTTCGTCACATTTGTAGCCGATTACAGTGCTATTAAAAAGCAGTTTGTTTTTGCTCTTTTCATGACGATTTTAACAGCTCTTTCACACGTAAATGAGTGAAGAGAACAAATTGAATAACACCTTAATAAAACATTCGCTATTAGAACCCATAACTTACATGTCAGTGCCGATATTAAAAGGCTTGCGAATAGCTTTGGATAATTTATGGTGGGCATTCTCCAGGTGCGACAGATTCGGAGAGGTTTGGGGCATGAAAAATGCCCGTTATTTACGTAAATAATGCCTTTCTTCCGTATCAAAAGGAGGGCGAAATCGGTGGAATAAACTTACTGCGAATTATACTTATGGGATCGGTGTTGCTAATGAAACTTTTATAAGAACGTGCCACCTGAATTCCGGCCAAAAGATGCCTGCTTACAAGAAAATCGGCTATCTTGGAAAATATTTAATGAAGGGAAATGTGCTTGAAAAATAGGTGGAAAAGTTGCTCGGTTTGCTTTCTCAAACTGCAAGGTTTAAGTTAAAATTAATTACAGTATGTGCATTGATGTGATTATTGTGAAAGAATCGAAGTAAATAGATCGAATTATTCGATAATGGAACAAGCCGAAAAGACGATGAAAAGTTTGAAAAGTTTTTAAAATTCGTAAGTTCTAGCGAAAGAAAAAAAGAGTCAGTGTGAATCTAATAATAAAGAAATGAGACAATCCTTCAAATAAGAATAGAGGAATAGTCACTATCAATGAACTGTACAACAAAATTAATAGAAGTTTTTCCAGAAAACCAGTCCGCTGAACTTTAAATGATTTTAGACTGGAACTCACCGTAAATAACTGTTGAAATGTAATTCAATATTCCACCTGTCGCATATGACTTTTGGCCCACTAACTTTCCATTTGGACTAAAAAATAAATCCTCCCAACAAATAAGGAGCATTTTTCACTGCGAGAGAGCCTGTCACACGCTAAGAATGCCTATAATATGAATTATGAGGTGTAGCTGGCTGGCACTTCTATTAATATTGTGTTACAGTTCATTTACAGGAAATTGAGAAAATATATTGGATATGGTGTTAAAGTGGAACAATGTAGTTAACTTTTGCCTGTATAGGAGCTTTATAAGATTGCCGAAATGGAAAAATTTCCGGATTGAGACACACCATGCAGCTCATATTTGCAACTGTGACTATTATCCAGCTGTAGTAAATGGGTTTAGCATTTTTTACTTCGAGTTCCAATCATTTGAGCTTCATTCAACCAATTATGTTTTGCAGTCGATAATCTCGACACGGAAAACGAAAAAAAAACCTGCTGTTTGGGAATTCTTGGCGGGAGGCTTTGGCACTTTACTTTCATTTGATTTATGGTGTTCTTAAATGTCCTGAGTAAATAACGAGCATTTTTCATACGAAATTGACTTGGAGCCGTCGTCAGCTCCAACGCACACACCTGGAAAGTGTCGAATATAAAATATGACTTGTCGATTAATAGTCTTCTCAATTGAGCTACAACTTCTGGAGCTGCAAGATCGATTGCTTGCGAGACGTATTGGCAAAGGTCACATGTGTCCTTAGAGTTGATTTTCTGTTGAGTTAAATATTTAGTTCATTCAGTAATTTTTGGTCAAAAGCTGAACAGATACCCATAGAACTAGAGCGCAATGGTTCCGATCAAAGCAACTGCATTGAACGCTTCTATTTGGATAAACGATCAGAGTCGGAATTAATCAGACTAAGTGAAATTGAGGGCTTAGTTTATAGATCATTTCTAGCCTGTTCCAGGTGCATATCGAGCTCGAGTTTAAAGTGATTACAAATGTTGCCCTAATTTTTCTCTGTTTGAGTTTAGAGTCTCAAGTTGTGTGTTGATAACATGAAATGCAAGGCAGTCAACATTTTCATACATCCTTTAATTTATTTACTTGTTTCCGGACGGTGATTTGTAGGAAATTTCAATAAAGTTAATCTTTGTTTGTTTGTTAGTTATAATTTATGCTTTCGAAAATTGTAAGGCAAAATTATAAATTGTGTCTCTTTTTTGAAAGTTTTCTCATTTTTCTTCCTAAGCTTTTCCTGTGCAAGTCTAGTTCAAGTGTTCATTTACAGAAAGATGAAAAGCGTTTAATTTCCTGGAAAATGATTTTTCATTATCATCTATTTTGACTTTTGATTGTTTTTTGAATCTTCAGTAGTGAATCGATTTTTTATTCTTTTATCAGATTTTAAAAGCTTTTAACATCAACTAATAAATAAACTTTTTCAAATAAAGTTTTCATAACATAAAATGCAAGGAAACCAACATTTTCACCTAGAAATCTTCAACAATTCACTGGAATATGCAAGCTAATTGTTGCACTTTTAAACAGCATAATGTTTACGTCTTTGCTTTGCACTAATTTTTGGTTTGGAAAAGTGGTATTCAAAATTCCAGTAAACCGGACTGTTTTCTGCCAATTTTGATTTTGGGCTCAACACTACCAAACTGTGTTTGAAAAGTGGATTTTAAGTTTATGTATTTGCTGATTATCCTGAAGCAATGTTGAATTATTTGCTTATTCTTGTTTAAACTTGATTAAAAAAACTAGATCTGATACTTCGAGTTTTAATATAAAATGAAAACTCTCAAAGTCGGCCAAGGAGCCATCGGCGTCTTTTTCGAATTCAAATTAAAACTTCTCAATCCAAGTTTACCACATTCCAAAAAAATTGTTCTTCTTAAACTCCAGTTTTTCATTGCCTGTTTTCAATCAAGCTTTGTCAGGTTGATCAAAAGTATCTTCACAAGTTCATTCCAGGAGGAAACTGTTTAATTAAACGACGCTCAGAATAATTTAAGGACATCCTAAGCTTATAACCGAGCAATACTATTATAACTAAAGAGCCATTTAAGAAAACCCCCTCAGTGTATTGCGACCCAAATAATTGCAGATATTTCGCCACATCGAAATCTTGAAACATTAATTAGGGTATTTATTTAAGCGACGGAATAATGTTCGATACGAGGATTCGTTGCTGGGGCCGTAGTTCCGTAGCTGAGCTCATAATTAAGCCAATTCTCTTTCGCGCTGATCTATCATTAACAGCAGATTCCGGGAACCGTATGATTGACGATTTCCTCGTTATTATTGCACATCACATCAGTATATTAATTCAGACATTCTTGCCTACTCGAAGAACGTGCTTCATTTGATTAAAAAAAAATCAATGTTATCGAACTGTTAAAGATGCTGTTGCAAGCCGCGAAATTGTTAAAAAATTGGCTCGGTGACAGAAGACGAAATCGTGCTTATCTTAGTTGCGAATTGCACTTTTTGCGTTCATAAATTCCGGCCTTCCAAAGGAAATAACATTATCCATTATGCAAAAGAGGACGACAAAGATAACTGGCCTAATTATCCCTCAGTGCTGGTCTTGGGTTGCGTTTGCGGTCTAGGAAAGCCCTGCCTAATCCAGCATTATCTAAATAAGCCAGTTAATGAGCAATTTACGGTGAGTTTCCAGCGTTTGCACTGGATATTTAAAGATTATAAATTCCTTTGATCCTTTATTCCAAGCCCGCTCATTTCAAAATATCATTTAACACTCCTATTAAATAAAGACTAGACCTGGAATGGACAAGCGAAGTACAAGTCGACATTTTTAAAGCAAGTAATATTCATAAAAAATAATTAGTTAAAATAAGTTTCTTTAAACAATTTTTTTTTATCAAATTAGTTCCGGTTTTTGGAGGTGTTGCTTGCAACTGCTGAGTTTTTTCGGGTTTTTAGGCAGTCGTGGAGTGGCTTGTATCTTCAACGGTGTAAAAAACTGACCAGTTTCAATGATATTTTTCTCTGTATTAAAAATTTGAAGTAGAAATTTGCGCTTTTCGACAGTGATGCAGTGCAACTTCCACGGAGTGAGATTGTTGCGGTTTATTTGACTTTTTGAGTAAAACATTGTGTTTGTGAAGCTGCGATTTTGCATTCTGCTTCCTGCAAGCGAAATCCATGATCTGCTCTTATGAAAAATGGCCTCAGCAAACATAATTTTATTGCAAGCCCCAGCCAGAGGCCAAGTTTACGGGTGGAAGATTGGTATTGCTTACATGCATTAATTTCACATGCAAGCCTTACAAGGCTTCCGGGTATATTAAATTTAAAACTTATGTGTTCAGTTAAGCAATATTTGTTACGCTCCATTCAGGCTAATTCCGCTCCTGAAAGTCGACAAAAACTTCTTCACTATGAACAGGCATTGGTTATACGGGGGCCAAAATGACCCTTGACTCTTTTATCATCGTTTTCGTCCCACTTAATATCCGGATTTCCCTTTTACCTCAAAACCCACAATTTATTAGAACGGTGAAGATAAATTAAAACGACGCACCTTGACATAATCACGTACGAGCCTGACGTGAACGCGTTTAACTGTTTTACGTCCGAGGATTATAATCTAGACGGCTGTTAGATTGAAGCAATTAGCAGGGATTTGGAAAAAATATCCCTTAACAGGGCAAAAGGGAATTTTAGTTACAGTTTTTTTGTTATACAAGTTTGAATAGTTACAGTGCAAAAGTGGCCACTTGAAAATCGCCTGAAAATATATCAAGAACCTTCCCAGAAAACTTCTTTTTAACATTTTATTAACCGAAATACCATTGTTAGCCATCACCAAAAAAAAATTGTTCATTATGAGCAAAAAATGTTTAACATCCGGAAAGCACCAATGTTTTTGCCAAGAGCTTGCCTTCAACTTTTTTGAGTCAACGATTTACTTCTTCAGCGTAAATGCACGCATTAAAAACACAAGCCAACAAATGAAACCAATAAAATTCAACTAAACCATTTTACTTGCCACTTTTACGCGATATTAAATTTAAACAGCCTTTAATCCAAAGCTTCTTTTGAAGGAAAGTAAACTTCGAAGCGTTCAATTAAAATTTTTTAAAAGCAATTTCATTTCCTCATCCAAGCCCATTTAAATCCTTTTCACTATGCATAAAGCCAATATTGCCCCATCTATTACAAAATCCTATAAAATGTGACGATAATGTTCGCATAATGCCTTTTAGATTAACCATTGTATTATTAATGGCTGCATTATTTGGCAAGTGCTCGAGTGCCTGCTGAGTAAATATACATATCGTCAAAGTTAACTGGCTGTCCATCAGAGAAACGTTGAAACGTTGTATCTGGAAAATGAAGTTTAAAAATCCCATAACGATCGAAGGGCAAGATTTGACGCAATTGGGTCACAAGGAAGTATTGAAATATTATTTATTAAACGATAAGAAAGCAATAACCTCGAAGGAGTTAAAAATTGAATGAAACACATCAATAAAATTGCCCTACTTTGTAGAACTTTCGAGTAAAGTTTTCAAAACAAGTCATGACTTGGAAACAATAAGTAATTAATGCAAAATAAAAAAAATCCAACGGCAGTATAAAATTCGGCTAATCCAGGCAGTCGAGAAAAAAACGGAGTGAAACCATATAAAATTTACGTCCCCAAAGCTTTTAATGAGTTTCCAAATTATCCCTTATTTTATTAACGTTAAACTCCCGAAAGCAGCCGGTCGCTTCCTTAAGAAATATACCGTCTATAAGGGAGTCCCTTTGGGATTGATAAATTATTATTAGGGCCATATTCCTAAGGCCAAAACAACCTGAAGCTGAAACGGCGCCTATTAAGGCTTTTACGGTATGAAGTATTGCCGGGCAATTTATATTGGCTCAATTATATTGTTTTACCAGCCTTCCAATGGGCGAGAAAAACGTGTTTACGACATTATTTCATTAGCTTTTAGGGTTTGATCTGCTTCAAATGTAAATTTGTTTCGATGTTACTGTACTACCTAAAGTTCCGAAAGTATTAGATTCACAATACGGATTTCAACAGATACCTTTTATTTATGGTGAAAGTTTTAATTGCAGTTTTTGCTTGAAAAAATCTGTGTTTAAATAAATTGTCTTTTCCGAAGAAAAAAAATTTGAAAAGTAGGCAAATGTCCCAGTAATTTTTCGTACTACTCTGAATACCAAAAACTAATGCAGTTTCCTTCTGATTCTTCATTTCCTTTTCATCCAGCTGTGTATGTGATTTAATTAGGACCCCGATTTACTGAAGAATTGAATTAGTGTAACTGCATGACTTGCAGTTGGTGAAACCTAATATAAGAATTTTCTCAATTTCAGTCAGTTTGCTCTTCTGTACGCGTCGAAGCAATTTTCTCAAATATCGCTTTTTTCCATTAATTAATTTCAATATTCCATGATTTTCATGCATCAATAATTACTAAATTTATTAAATAAAGTTCTCGGTTTTCGATGTTTTAATTAACGTTTGCGTTTGATTGATGAAAATAACGGGCTTTTGAGCGGAAACGGACAAATGGCTAGGTGTCATCGGATTTGAACAAAAAATCGACGCAGTGAATGAAGAAATTACATAATGATTAATGTGTAAGTGTAAGACGAAAGGGTTTTTTCGAGTTTTAGTTCAATGTCTAGGGAATATGTATCATCGGCATTACATTATAGCTTATAGAAACATATTCTGACGCTGCTGATAAAGAATGATAGAATAAGCCGGTGGGATTTATTACTTTTCAGGGCAACATTTGTTTTCAGATAAGATGCAATGGAAAATCCATATTTACACTGCGCCGCAAATTACTGGGAATATTTTCTCAGTTGGTGATCCGACTTGAATAATTTTCCTGTCGAGTCATAGCCACTATTCATGGACCAAATTTAAGTTATAAAATAAGCAAAAAAATTGAAATAAACATTTGTTTGAATCCTGGCACGTTTTCTTGGTCGAAGTTGAAATCTATCAGCATGTAAAATTGAAATCTATCAGAGAGAAAAAAATATACGCTGTATTGTGAGAAATTTGGACATTTAATGGGTTGTTTACCCTGAGCCATTCGAGAGATATTAATTTTTTTATAACCGCTCGCCGATATTGCTTGCAGACGAATTTAAACTTTGACCATGAAAACCTGGTACTATTTAACCACGTTGAACAATTTTGTGAGTACATTTTTTTGCTTGTTTTATAACTTAAATTTTGCACAAGAATAGTGCTGATTCGATCAAAAATTTGTTCAAATCCGATTAATAATTGCAAAAATATTCACAGCCAAAAGTGAATCAAGCCTAGCGGAAATAAAGTGTTTATTTAATGCGAGTTATTTCTCCTGTTTCTTTTCTGCACTAAGTTATGAGGCGTGTGTATTAGGACACTGTCACTAATACAACAATACAACTAATACACTGATAATATATACAAAATAATATTAAATTGGGACAAAAAAAAATTCATATTTTGCTAAAAGTATTTTAAAAAAAAACTAAAGTTTTCGTCCCTTTCTCTTTCAAAACACTTTTCAATTGAAGACAAAAAAACTCCAATTTGTAGAAATCTTTACCGAACGCAGCAAACGGACTAATTCGATTAAACGATGATAATTGACGTCTTTTCGGGAATGAGCTTTCACAAAATTTTGGAAAAATTTTCCGTGTTTTACCAAAACAGTGTATTTGCGTTATATTTGTAATTGGAGAATTAAATTTTCCTCCCAAAAAACGCTTTCAGAGTGAAGAAATTATTTAACGATCACTCTCTTTTAATTTTTTAAAATCATCAGTACCTAAACTCCTCTTACAACAATGAGATAAATAAATTTTAATTTTTATAATTTTTTCAAAGCTTATACCGAAGTTTAGTTTTATACAAGACCTGCATAAAGCAGCGCTAAATAAAAAATAAATTCTCGAAAATTCACTAAGCATGATTCAAAATCGAAAAGTTTTCCACTTATAGAGTTGACTTTACCCTACAAATTTGATACAAAAGTGACGCGCAAGCTTTGCAAGTTCCTCAGTAAATAAGTTTCAGATTAAAAAAATAGCCTGTTGATGACTCAAAATCGAAGCTTTTCACACTAATAGAACAAACTTTGCTTTACAAAATAATCGCAAAAGCGATAATTTGAAAACAGAGGCCAAATGGTGGCCTGCAAAAGCAACGAAATAAACCATGTTGCAAAATTGTCTAAAATTGCTCGAGGATGACTAAAAATCGAAAGTACCGTCACGCAAATAAGAGAGTTTGCTCTACAAATTGCATCCGAAATTGTCTTTCTCAATTTGCAAATTACAGAGAAAATAACTGCCAAACTCCAGCCTGCAAAAACCATCACAAAACCAGACGCGATTTTTTAAAATTCTAGAAAGTGCTCTGATGATGACTGGAAATCGAAACTTACCACACTTATACATGAGACTTTCTCTTTAGAATGCATCCGAAACTGATTTTGTCACTGTGCAATTTACATATGAAATAAATTCTAAACTCTGGTATTCGAAAATCTACTACGAAAACCAGACGCGAGTTTGACGCTGATCGAACAGACTTTTCGCTCTAAAATAGATGCAAAAACGACTCTCTAAGTTCGTTCGTTCTGAATAAATAAATTCCAAATTTTGGCCTGCAAAACCATCACAAAACCAGACACGATTTTTAAGAATTGTCGAAAATTGCCTGATGATGACTGGAAAATCGAAACTTTCTTGTTTTATACAACAGACCTTGCCCTTTACAATCCATCGGAAACGGACTTCCTCACTCTGAAACTTACAGATGAAATAAATGCTAATCTCTAGCCTGCATAACCATCACAAAACCAGATACGAATTTTAAAATTCGTGAAAATTGTCTAATGATGACTGGCAATAGAAACTTTCTACACTTTTACAGGAGACCTTTTAGAATACCCTTTCGAATTCTTCCAAAATTCCCATTCTCACTGTTCAATTAACATATGAAATAAACGGTAAACTTTTGCCTGCGTAAAACGACCACGAAAGTCAATTTGAAAAATTCTTGAAAATTTCCATGTTTTGCAAAATACAAAAAACTCCCCACTTTTGCTGATTTTCTGAGGAAAAAAGGGTTAAAGTTTGAACTGCATAAATACTTACTTCAAATCAGTGGGGAAGCTGATTTAGACATCTGGTTCTAACCACGTTCAAGTTTTTTATTTAATTGAATTGATTAAATTGAATTTTATTTGAATAGCATAAGTGAGACATAAAAAATATCAAGGAATTACAAAGTTTCATAACTTTGCAAACCAAAAAATCACTTTTTCGCCAAAACATTATTCTCTTTAGCTTGAGGACCGTGCGTTTTTTACCAGTATTTCCACGACAAAAAAACTTATTTTGGTCTAAAAAACCAAAGCTACGCTTTTTTCTTATTTGCAGTGTAATTACAGTTACAAATCGAATAATACAGTAAGTGGACTTTGAGCAGTTGTTTGTTAAATAATTGTTAATGCAAATTGTTTGGAAATAAGGTCCATATTTGGAAAAAATGCGCAGATAATGCTAAAACATTCAAACTACAACGTCCTGAAATACAAGTACTTATTTACCCTGACCACAGCAGTTTCATATCGCATAATAATTCTTGTTTTTAAGACACTCTGTTGAATATGTTCGAAAACTAGGTTCATTAAAACGAAACCACACTCACATATGCAAATATCGATTACTATTTACTTTATTCCCGCAAAACTATTACAAACGAGCTATCCCGATCCGCTAAACTGAAACTACCGCAAAATCAACTTTTAGAATAACCTCGAACAGTGTGCTCAACTTTCCCGGTTTGCAGGTTTTCACCTGCCTCCATCCCTTTGGCTGTAAATTAATCTCACATGAAGGGCAATTACGAACTATGGACAAAATGTTTTATGACCAGAAGGTCTTCAACTGTTCATCCGGGGGCAGAATTTGGAATGAAAAAAATCGATAGAAGTCTAAGAAAATCGAAAGAAACTAAACTGCCATCAGTTAAAAAACTATATGAAGTTGAATAAATGGTTCAGATTTTTCCCGTCGTTGGTTGAACAATTGGTGATTTTTTTGACGGTTTTGAAGCGGTTTTTAAGTGATCGCGGTCTTTAACCCTCTATATTTCATCATATCATATTTTAAATACTTTATCATATACTCGAATTCTTTATACAGGGTGTCCGGAGCTAGACCTACAAACGAAGACCTCAAGGATTTTGCTGCCCTGTAGATGCATATTGAGAACTTTCTATGTCGGAAGCATTGAGTTGAAAACATTTGATTGATTTTCGGCGGAAAAACTCGAAAAATTGCCTGAACCTCAAACGATTGTTCAAATTGTAATTTGARYTTTTTTTTGAAYTTTSAATTGTAATTTTCTAATGTTGCCTTTAATTCAGCRRCTTACCATAGACATCCAAGCATCCTTCTGCTATTTTCATGACGGCGGTGTTGATTTGGCATACGTAACATCCACGATCGGATTCTTTCAATTGCCGAATACGCAATTGCCACGTATTTGCGCTATCGTGAGTGACTCCGATTCTGCTGTTGTGAGTTACCACTTTTGAGTGCAAGCTGAGGATTGTTTGGTCTTCTGCACGCACCCAAGCGACCTGGAAGCAAAAAACATCGTATTTATTCTTGCGTTTGTGAATAAAGTTTCACAATTTTCAACTAAAACTATTCCCATTTGGATTTAAGGAAAGGTTGTATTGCTGGCGTACTCTATTCGATTTATTCATAGAAGAGCTTTCTACGTTCCTCTAGTCAAATATTTAATACGACCTCTTGTTTTCGTGGCGGATAAATACGTCCCTGCATTTTTTCATTTCGATATAATTTTCTTTGTTATTAAATCACCCTTATATGAAGGCAGATTTTAGTTCTGTGGGCTCAGCTGTGCCTTTCTACTCAGCTGGAGAAAGTTCTTTATTTGGGCTTAGCTAGAATGCGTTGCTCCAGAATCAATCACTTAGAGCTTTAGGTAAAAATGCTTCAATTTGGGAAATTCCGAATGCTCAAACGTTCGTGTTACGCAAATAATGCCGACCTTTAGTCCAAATGAATAGTGAATGAATAAATGACTGTTAGAATAGCTGCGGAAGCTGTCTATACTCATATATATGTATCTTGATAACTTTGGGAAACAATACTACAGATTGATGTATCTGCATGATATAAGAAAATTTTTGCTAAATCGCATTGTTTCGAAGATATAGAGCGTTGAAACAAAATCCTTTTTCTAGTTTTTTCTTCATCAGTTTTAAACCTTTCATCAGATTGTAGTGAAATCCGGAAGCACTCAGCCTCTTTGCAAGTGTCTTTTTTGGGCCAGCCCTCCCCTAATTTTATATCGAAATTTGCTCAAAAAAAGTAATTTCACTGATTAATTAGTAATTTTTTTTATGTTTTGTTGTTTTTGTATATCTATATAATAATCTGGTTCAAATACGGTTTTCTACTAGTTCGTCGATGCCAAAAATGATTGATTGAGCAACTATTGTAATTTTTGCATTAGCGGGTGAAAGTTTTTAGTAAATTGTTGTAGATAAGTTCTATATTGTTGA
>NW_026018611.1:3845644-3864715 GCF_020466585.1 Dendroctonus ponderosae
CAATCTGTAATAAAAGACGTGAGGAAATTCTGTCTTTTTTAAAGACAAAAATTTTTGAGGCGAAATACCCAAAAAGAAGTTTGTAAAAAAATTGTTGTGTATTTAAGTAATTGTGATTAAATTAGGTACTGCAAATTATATTGTAAAATGTTCGCGCTCGTACCTACAGTATCGCACATCCACAGGCGTTTGGCAAGAATTAGTAAACGAATTTTTATTGAGCCAACACGCTGTGGAATTTTCATATAAGTTGCATTATAGTGCAGACTTATAATATATTATTTTTCGATTCTCTATGGTTTTCAATCTGGAAACTGGGCAAATTTTCGATCCAACAAACTGGGCAAATTTCGAAATTTCCATTGCACACAAATCGTTTTCTCGTTCCCCAAAACAAAACTGCAAACATTTGCTTGGATAATTAGAGCAAACACAATGTGACTGTCACACCCTTTTAGCAGCTGAAAGGAAATTTATAGTTGAATTCGCCGGAGAATACATAAATATAGATCTTAGGGGTTATCGCTGAAGCACGCTGAAGTATGTCTTTTTCAAGCGGAAGCGAAGCGCTCCAGCTCCGGCTGTCTCCTCGTCAGTTACAATTTGTTCTTTCGTCCTTTAACAGAACAAAAATACGTCGCAATAAAATTTTTACTGTCGTCCGGCTTTCAATTCGGACGCGCGTCCAAAAAATCAATCAATGAACACGTCGAAACCATTAGCAAACCGAAATGAGGCTTTTTTACGACCCGGCAAAAAGCATTATCTCCGTGTTGACGTAGAGATAAGTTTGGCATTGAAATAAGAAAAATCCCGGTTCGACAAAATATATATCGTTCTTTCGGCGAATCTGGCTGGGGGTGAGTTTGGGCGAGCCGCAGATTCACTATGACGTGCGAATTCCATCGCTGATGGATGGAATTGAGTTTTTCCCTTCATTGCCGGAAACGAACGAAGCAAAGGTTAAAGCTTTAAACATTTTTCTTGTTGAGAACGGTATAAATTGTTATCGGTCACACGATTATTTGCGAACTTGCTGAGCGCCCAATTCGACCCACTTTTTACAGGCCAACTTTGGAAAACTGCCTACGATTAGTATTCTTTGGCTTTCAGTTCAATGAAGTTGCTTCAAGTGTGCGAACATTTATTCTCAATGAAACTTTGCTACCCAGTCTCTAATTTATTTTACTTCATCATCCGTTTTCGTTCAGTTTCGTTCGATTTTTAGTCTTCACTTTGACGCCCTGTATTTCGAGTTTGCGATATACGAGACACATTTMATTAAGGAAATACCGGGTGTTTACACCCTTCCTATCCATAAAGCTTGATTAAAATTTCTCAAACTGTTTTGCATACATTTATAATTTTGCTTTTTACGGTAAAGTTTGATGCCCCGTATTTCCTTCATATTTTGGGTAAAGTCTATTCACCCATGAATTTACGGTCCTTATTTCTGAGACACCCTGTTTAAGGTTAGCCTAAAAAATCCAAATTAATAATTGTTGCCAAAGGCCTGGGAATTTTTAAACGAATTTTTGCAGGTACGAACTGTCTACAAACGCGCACATTCAAAATAAGTCACTTTTGGGTTCTTCATTCAGTTTCAAAGAAAACTTTATTGATCAATTTTTCTTACAACTGCGCGTTTTCAAGTAAAATATTTTAAAATGCCACTGACAAAACACAAAATTTAGTTTTCATTGGAAAATGTCTACCTTCGTTGGCAGTTATTGGTTGAAAAAATTCCACAGTCGTCCGGCAACAATTAATAATTTTGATCCCGTAAGCCAAATTTTAACCCCCTATTAATATAACATAGAGAAGCTAAATTCAGCACTTTTAACCCATTGAAATCGGCAGTTTTCCCTCGAACATTTTCTTAAATTCGAACTCACTGAGTACAATAGAAACGATATCAAAACGAGTCGAAACAACGATTCAAGTCAAGAACGAATAAAAACTTTTGTCCGATGATCCAAAGCGAAGAGCGACACCCTTTCTATTGTACTTTTCGGCTTAATGACTTTCATTTATATCATTAAACCAACATTTTTCTCTGCGGGTTCATTAATCTGCTTGCATTGAATTCCCCGCGCGTTTTCTTTTACATTCCTGTATTTTGTATTAACAGCTTTTTACACCCCATGGCTTTTCAATTTGAAATGAGAAAAGCCCGGATATTAATTTATCTTGTTAATTCCCCACAATAAGCCACCCAGTTTTAACTTCGACTGTTTATTAATGTTCGAATTGTCAAATATTAGCGTGATTTAAGGGGCAGAAGTACTAAATGATTATTGAAAAGTCTTCTTAACTATTTTGGAGTTTCAAAATTTAATAACTCTGAGAGGTTTCTTTAAGGCCAGTGTTGATTCTCGGAAAACTAAATACTTTTGGATTCTTGCGCCTTTCAATAACCGCCGGACTGTTGGAAAAAGGGAAAACCAAGTGGATATTTTCCATTATCGGAACTTTTCCGATACGAAATTAATTTTGATTTTGCAGCATTTTAAATTGAACCAAATTGAAGTTGTTTACTGCCACATTCCGGCCTTTTTTTGAACAAAGTTTCTTAATTATTAACAATTAAATACTAAAATTTCAGTAACTCAGAGGATCAGTCAACTGTTTATTACGGTTATTTTATTATACAGAGAGTCCTCGAAAATACGTGCAAGTTTTGATATATAAAATATGAGCATTAAACTGTCCAACCTGGTCGGCCCTTGGTGAACTCAAACAGAAGAGTTTGAAGACAGTAGTTTAATTTAAACTGTTTTTAAATACCCACGTGTATCCCACCTACTTCTACCTTTACATTTTTTTCCTTCAAACTGAGTCAACAACATTTGTTCCATTCAATGAAAAATTATATTCCCATTCTGGACCGTTTGATACCGAAAGTGAAAAGATCCTAAAAAACGAACAGGAAATTTGTATATTGACGATTGAAGCCTGCAGTCGATATTCAGCCAAAAAAAAGTTCCTAAAAGTGGAAGAACCTTGATTTAGTAGTCAATAGATCATTTGAACGCCATTTTCCATCTAAAAAGCGAGCACTCTCGTACCAGTCCGACAACAAATCATTTGCTTTAGGGCCAAATGCGACAACACTTTCGAATTATTCCGTCTCTCTATTCTATTCTTTTGTTGGTCTAGAAAAAGCACATGTGTATCTGGGGAATATACATTTCCCTTTCTTTAGAGTGTTTCTGTGATGTCTCCAAGTGTATAAGGGGCCAAAAGGGGTAGTTTCCAACTTAAATTCTTCCAGTGGAGTGATGAAAATGGACAAAGTTTTGCCTGAATTATACGGTATGGAATAACTTTCCTTCGATTTAATCCATTAAGCGTAGTCCGTAAGTGCTTGGGAATAAACGATCTCGAGCGTCTAATGGGGGTTAATATACAAATAATTTACATGAACTCAATATATAAAATGTAGCCTAAAAATTACTCTAAAAGCTAATTTCCGGGTTAAATCAAAATCCATGGCGGCACGCTTTTTTAAAATACTGTCGCTTGCCCGATGAAATATTGCCGTTTTATAGAAAATTAATTTCTGCCTGGGAAAAATGCTGCGACCTCAAATTTGATAAATACACTCCAAAGGCCGTTTCTCAGATGAAGTGAATTAGAATTTTTCGTTTTCCGATACACAAAGTGACAAAGCAATCGAACAAATCACTTACATAAATTATTGAAATTCCGAATTCCACAACGAAACATTCCAACCAGATAAATTCAAATGGAGCTAATTTATCTGGTTCATTTTCTTCTAGACAATCTCGTACCCATTTTTTATGCTTCTCTAAATTGAGCCAGTAGAGGCCGTTTAACTATGCAAATATTTCCGCTATCAGAACAGAGAAAAAAGTCCGAGAGAATTCATTTTGCAGGCCGATTTATCATTTAAATGTTATTTGCAAAAAACGAGAAAATTTGCGCCGTCCGGCGACAAATCATTTCCCGTGGACCATCCAGAAATACGTTTCAATTATTCCATCTCTTGTAGTGTGTTTTTCTATTCCCGTGTACTGGACAAAATAACTCAGAATGCCCACTGGATTCGTAATTCGCTTATATGAACGGTGATCTTTTTGCGTGGGGAAAATTCTATAAAAATGTAAGAAATGTGTGTTGCTTATCCTTGTTTTCGTGTCCTACTAACAAAATATAGTCTGATGTGGGGACACGAAGATTGAAAGTATCGAGAATGGCGTAGGAGCTGCTTTTCAGTATGTCTAATTTTTCGTAGAGTGGGAGCGAAGGACGTTAAGAAAAGCACTTGCAACATAAAATGGAAAAGAGGAACAAGAAAATGGGTTAATTTCGAATTAAGGGAATCAAAGCAGGGCAGTTGAGGTAGAAAGAAACTAAGGTAAAAATCAAATCCACGAAGGAGGAACGATACCACCACTGAAACAATGAGAAAAATGTTTTTGAAAGGTATATCATAACTGCGGTATCCCAGGAAATTGATGAAGAAGATTAAGTTGAAGAAAAAACCCAATTCTAAGAAAGAGATGAAAAAACTAATTTTCAATGAAGGCCTGAACAGCTTAGTGGTTTTGCAAATGTAAATAAAAAAAAAAATAGTTGGAACTAGTCAAAATGTAAAACGCAGAATGAAGACCAAATGGAAGTCAATTAGGTAGCTGATGTATTAAAGATGGAAATAATTTTTAGCTTTGCCGCAAATCTGTCTCATTTGGTTATCCGCTGGCCTTTCCAGTATTAAGCGCATTACGCAAAGCACATTTATTTCCATGTAAAACTGGCTCCGATTGGATTAAATGTTTGAGTTAGTTAAGCACCAGAAAATATTTGCAAGAAGATTATGCTAAAAGGCGAGATTTTATTTGCCGGGCCATGAATAATTCCCGGCTTAATCGACCCGTTCAGGATTTATGAATCAAATTTATTAGTTCCTTAAAGTCGTCACGCATAATTTTTTCCTTTACATATTTTCAAACCAGCTAAGGGCATTAAACACTTAAATCTGCATCTTTATTCCAATATGAARGAATTCTTGCAAATTATTTTTCAATGAAAAATTTCAATTGATTGAAATGTTCATTTCAGTCAATTAAAAATGAACGATGCAGAAAATGCAGTCGCTTTTATGGTCAAACTATTACGTGGGCAACGTAATGRTCGTAAAAGAGCAACGAAAAGCTCTGAACGATGTCGTGACTTTGAACAGCTTGAATGAAGATATCGTTAAATGTTTTGTATAACACAAGAATCGCATCACTTCAAGTAGAAAACAGACTTGAAGAATCAAAGTTAGTTTAACTAACCGGAAGAAATATAAGAAAACGACTCCCATCTTCTAAACTAAAGCAGGTAGTTTTTGAAATTTTCACCATCTTCAGAAGATACTCGGCTCTAAGAAATAATAGAAGCTTCATAAAAACTCATAGAATCCAGATTTTCACCAGCTTCAGGTCCCAAAATGGACGTTTTTAGCTTTGAAAATTCGTACCTGCCGATCTAAAACCACTATGATTTTGAAAGTATCAACGTTTATAGAAGAGATCCGAGCCTAAAACTGCTGAAGGTTTCATAAGAATCGTCCAAAATGCCAAATTTTGACCGCTGGGTAGGTTTGAAAATTTGGATGTATCCCTCTCATAATCGATGTTTTTTACTATTACCACATTCTCCACTTAAAAAAATTCGCATCAGCTCGCAGTATTTAGAAGACATTTGACCGCTTTTGCTAGAAGTTTCTTAAAAATTTTCAAAAAACCTGATTTTTGTTCTTTTAGTAAACTTCGGTCTTAAAATTAAGACTTACTAAACTTCGCTCCCGTCGAAAACAATGTACATCTTCCAAACTATAGGCACAAGCAATTTGAAATTTTTTCTATCTTTAAAAAAATCTTCTCTGCATAGAAGGTGAGAGTTTCCTTGAACTTTCCCCGAATCAAGATTTGTTTCAGCTGGAAAACAATTGTGTAAATATCCGTTTCATAAAGGAATGTTCGTTTCATAAACTGAAGTTCTCTCTTCTTCAAAAATTAACATCTTTAGAAATAATTCCAGTAGCAGCTGGAAATTCTCGTCAACTTTAGAAGACACTTGACCTTACAGATGCTGGAAATTTTATCAAAATTATCCTAAACACCGAATTTTTAGTAAGTTTTGGTTTCGAAATGGAGGCATTACTCAACTGCGCTGTCACCTTTAAAAAATCGCGCCTTCCAAACTAAAGCAAGTAGCAACTGGAGAATTTGCTGATCTTTAGAGAAGACTCGTCTCTAAAGAAGCTGAAAGTTTCATTGAAATCGTCTAAAACCTCCATTTTTGTCAGCTTGACAAAGTTTGGAAATATCCGTCTCATAATGGAGCATTTTAACTTAACTGCGCTCTCTCCTTTAAAAATCTACGCCTTGCGAAATAATTCAAGTAGGTACAAACTGGAAATTGTCACCAACTTAAGAAGATCCTTGACTTTGCAGATACTGAGAATTTCAAAAAACTTGTCTCCAAACCCCATTTTTCGCTTTTAGTAAAGCTCAGCCTCAAAATTTAGGTACATCTTTATTAGATTGCTCTTTTTCCTTTAAAAATTTGCGTTTTTCAAAGTAAAGCAAGTAGCAATATGAAAGTTTCCGCATCTCCAGGAGACCATCTTCTTTGAAGATGCTGAATGGGCCTCAAAATGAATGTCTTCATTAAACTGCACTCCCTCCTTTGAAAAATTCGCATGTTCCATAACTAGAACCGGAGACAACTTGAAGATTCGCCTTTCTTTAGAAAATACATGCCTTTGAAAAATCTTTGTAAATAACAGTCTCATAAAGGAAGTTTTTTACTTAACTGCGTTTTACCCTTCACTTAAAAATTCACATCTTCCGAACTAAAGCAAGTAGCAACTGGAAATTATCGGCAACTTTAGAAACATGCATGCCATTCTAAAGACACTGAAAGTTTCATGAAGATTGACCCAAAGCCTAATTTTTGAACTGTTGGTAAATTTGGTTTCAAAATGGACGTTTTAATTCAACAGCGCTCTTTCATTTAAAAAGCCGCATTTTTGAAATAGAAACAAAACAAGAAGCAACTTGAAATTTTCCTCAAATTTAGAAGGCGCAATCCCTAAATATTCTGCATGTTTCAGAAAAATCGCAAAACGTTTCATAAACATTTCAGGATTTCACTATATTTAACAGACATTTCGCTTTTAATACTCCGAATATTTAATGACGATCGTCCAAAATTCTGATTTTTGCCCGCTTAGTAAATATTGGTCTCAAATTGGAGGTTTCGACGTAACTGCGCTCTCGACTTCAAAAATTCGCTGCTTCAACACTAACGCAAGTAGCAATTTGAAGTTCGCACAATATGTAGAAAACACTTGGATCTGAAGATGCAGAAAGTTTCATAAAAATGACCAGAAATTCTGATTTTTACCAGCCAGATAAATACTATAACAATTGTAGTCAATTTTCTAATGATCCGACTTCATGTATTGCAACAATCCTATTGAATTGAGGGATTTCGCATTAGGAATAGAATGGGAACTAAATCTTCTAGTACCCAAATAGAGTTTAACTTATCTTTTGTTCAAAATCCAACATTCTCCTGTTGAGCGACGTAATTCGATCAAGCACAAGCAAAGCCTGTGCATGTCCTAACCGCTTGTTCCAAATACACATTACTCCATGATTGATTAACTTGTGAGTTATTAAGTAGAATAATAGCCGAAAATGCGCTTTTCATTAATTTCATATATGAAAATTGCGGCAAATCACACAATGCGACTATTACACCTTAATTGCCTCTACGTGTAGCTGGCTACAAAATGCACTAGTTATATAATTAATGAACTGCACGTTAACATACAGAGCGTCCCAATACCACGCAATATATTATGTTCACCTATTGTCTACTCGTAATAATAAGCCAAAACTGCAATAAAAATACTCGGACTTTTAATTAAACCGCCTACAACGGAATGTGTTCCATACAACTTCGGAAGCAGTGTAATATTCTATAGTCAAAATGTTTCATTTAAACTTGTCATGGAAAATATGAACAATTTCTTTGCATTCGAGTGTTTGTCGGGACGAGTCGTAACTTTTCTAAATGGCAAAGTTGAAGTTAACTGAATTTATTTGTCCAGTTTAAATATATAAAAGTTCTTGCATAATTTCTTCTTCATATCTGATGAGCAGATTTGTTTTATAGAGTCGAAATTTGCCCGTTGGAATAGTCTGGAATATTTTCGTGCCATGTCTACTTTTAGACATTCAATTTCAAGTCAAATTATATGCGGATACAGGATGCACTCGGGAAATTTTCTATTTGGCCTGACATACTCTTTCTTTCTCAAGAAGTTAAGAAGAAGGTTAAAAAAATACATTGAACACTTGTACTGCTATCTTTTCGGTGTTTTATAGCGATAATTTTCCGAACGTTATCCAGGCATATTGAAAAGTTATACTCGAGCAGAGCGCCGTCCAACTTTCTGACGCTTATTTGATTTATGAATGTTACTGAAAGTCTAGACCCCTTCAACATCTTGTTTACCATTGAAAATGGATTGTTTAAATTAGTTTTAATGGCTTAATTATGCTTGAGCGACGCCTCTTTGTGTATTACTAATAAAAGACCATAATATTGATGGTTCGGTAATTGTAACTGGGTCAGTTGGAAAAGCAAAGCTCGTCAAAGATTTACTGCATAATAAGAGAAATTGATGTTCATTTTCAACGTTTAGTTATTTTTTTATGAATCAAATTTTTAAACTGGCCAACAAAACCAACGTTACACTGATGAATTTGGACCAACTTTTGCTGCAAACAATTCTTTTTCTGTTCGAAGCGCTATTTAGTGCGCCTTTCTTTCAGTTAGTGCGAATTTTTGCAAAGAAATACTGCTTTAGGTAAAATTTCTACAGGGCGGCAACTGAAACAAGGCAAAATTGGTTCCCCTCAGTGGCTCTCAGGAAATTCCGATTTGGGAAATTTTGTATGCAAAATGAATACTGAATTTTCTTCTTAGGTTGTCTGTGAAGCTTTAGGTTCAACATGAGCTGAACATCGTAAAAATCGGACCAAAAGCTGGAAAGGACCAAAAAGTTACTTTTTTGAGACCACCCTGTAACTAAACAAGAGGGCCGAAAAATTAAAAACCGTTTCGAGGTGATTGGTTTATATTTAAGCTTTTGGTGTTGACATCCAAAAAGCCTCATTTTTCTCCAACTAGGAGCATCCCATACTGTGCAGAATTTTAAATTTTTTTATCTGCCGCCCTTTAGAAAACTCCTGAGGTGCCTACTTTTTACCAAAACATTGACAAACAAAAAACAAATGGGGCTAAATACGGCTTCAATCAGAAACTAAATCGGGTGAAGCAATGAGAATTTATCCGCGTCCAAAGAATTCTTTCACTGTTGTTGAGCAGTTTAGTTGGATGATTGGAAAACCAGGACGAATTAAAACGCGTGATATAAAAACCAAAAATTTGTGCCGCTCTTAAATGAGTTTTGTGGTATTGAGTGCCGTGAAAGAGTGTTGATTTTGACTCAAACACATATTTCATATTTCCCCCCAAGTATGAAACTAATTCGAAACAAAAAGTGGATTAATCTCCAAAGTCTGGATAAACAATCAATTTCTCTGGCAAACAAGAAATGCCGGGCTCGTGACTTGGCAATAGGTGCCATAAATCAAACACTTGAGGAGCTTTAAATTATATATCGTGCGTGGGAAAGGCCGAAGCTATTGAAAAGTCTGAAAGGCTTTCAATGTAGCCCGCGGATCGGGTTGAAGAAACTGTTTTTTGGTCCGCGTTCTGGAAGCGGCAAAGCTCACACTTAATTAGCTATAATGCAATGTGTTCGGAGTTATTGTGCTTCGCGAAGCTTCCGAGAATGTGCCTGATGGCTTCCAGCCGGGATTTAGAGTTCTTGTTCCGGATTTCTCTATCATTTTTCCAAGTCATCCAATAGATTAACGCTTTATAATTCAGATAAAAAGGTTATCGTGTTCCATCCAAAGTGTATTGAATTATAATAGGCTCACAGCGAAGAAGATATCAGTGTGTCAGGAATTTTAGGGAAATTTAATGGCGCTAAGTTGACTCTATTTCGGCTCCAGCCAGCCGTTCACCAACAAAACTCATCTTTCTGCAAGGTCTGTCCGACATTGTGTTGAAGTTCATTTTTTATTTCCCATTTATTTGGCCTAGACACTGATTCGTGGTCACGAAAGGTCCGAAATTGTAAAACTGTCTGTTGTTGTACCTCCAAAGTCTTCCGGGAGTTTCCCCGATGATTACCAAACTTTTATCGTTCTTTTGGAAACCTTGTATTATTCAATTATGTTGCTAAATTTATTCTGCGTCCTCCATAGTGGGCGTTTATTACATTTTACTCGCAGTCACCAACTACGTGACTTAGTCAATAAAATTTAATTTTTCAGTTACTTTTCGCTACATATTGCTCCAATTCTACTTCCAAATCACAATCTACATCTCGATTGGTGCCATTCTGCTGATTTGCTGGACGCAGATGAAATTTTATATAAAAATTCGGTTGCTTGTTTTACCGCCGTTTTAAGATCTGCCTATTTTTCAGTTCTTCATCTTCAACTTAGCATCTCCTTTTGTTAGTACCTTCAATCGCAGTTGTTCTTGTTTAGCGGTTTTAAGACCAAAAAATGAAACGGTTTCTGAAGGAGCAACCAATTCATTAGAATCCAGTGAACATTTATCATCCAGCAAAATGAACTGAAGTCAATCCATGCAGTTTCCTGCGCGCACGACACTGGGAAGAGAAAAATAGACTAAACTTTTTTTAGAAGCAAAGTTTTTTGCTTCCAAAATCAGTGTCGTGCCCTTAGGGACCAAGTTAGCTCCAACTAGGCCTGGGTTCATCTTTGTGGTATTTTTCAACGTAAATTTCCCAGTCAATCAGCTTTTTTCGCAATAGATATCTAATAAACCTATGTCGTATTCTTGTATTAAAAACCTAATTTTAACTGATCGATTGCTCCAATTTAGTCCGAGTTTTTTTAAAATAAATTGAATGAATCTTTTAAAATCGGTTAAAATAAATTTTACACTTGATGCTAAATTGATTCCAATCGAGGCAGCAATTCCAATTGAAATCGTTTCAATATTTAACGATTATCATCTTTTCGCTAAGAGTCCTGCAGCAATTAACTGACTAAATGAAATTTATTATGCTGAAGAATCCTTGATTGAAATATTGCAAGTGACGACTTTATTAGACCTAGTTTTATTTCAACAATCATGCTATAACCGGGTAAAATTCATATGCAGCTTCTGTGATCAGATCAAATGAATTAAGGCGAACGATCAATATCTAAATGTCTGTTTATCGTTCTTGGCTTACGATTCCAGCATTGTTAATTATCAACAGTTATTACTCTAGTGAAGATATTAGCCTGCTCTAATGGCGCCATTCTCTAAATTAAGCCGAATCATGTTACAATAAACTATCAAATGCCTGAAACCATACAGCTGAAAATTTCCTTACAATAAACTAGTCTTACAAGTTAAAGCAATTTGCGATGATACAATGTTTTCTAGGCGATAATAGCAGCAATTCACCAGCAGATAGAAGTGGCAATAGGAATTAAAACAAGTAAAACTAGATTTAGGAGAATTGCCTATTTCGCTAGCACCTCGATCGAGCGAATATATTTATCGATTGCTGATTTATCCCCGAAACAAAAAGAACACTATACGGAAACAAATTGTGCCAATTTCCACAATAAAACTCGGAATGAATTGATGGATCGAGAACAAGGTCCCTTTCTTGTTTCGGGCTGTTATATTTTCAATTTTTCTTTTTCTTCTACGTAAAGAGGTGAAAAAGGCCCGTTATAAGATTAATGGTATCGCCTATATTGTGTTTGGCCCCCGGTTTTGCTGTGATTAGGAAATATATTGTTCCTGATATTTATCGCGAAGCTCGAAATCCCGAGGAAAAATTATAATTTGTTGCCGATCCGGGTTTAACGGCAAACTGCCGTTTCCGATATTTTCAAACTTTGTATTTGCGTTACGGATTTCTGGTCTGTATGCCTACATAATCTGCTGCCAGGTGGGAATTTCCGCCAATTCTTAATCCGTTTTAAATGACGGGGTTTTTTAATCAAAAATATCTCAAAAATATCAGCAGACTGCTGATGATTAAAGTAAACAAATACCTTTTGTAAATATTTGCTTCAAAGGGAAGTATCAATCAAGTCATCCAAAGACACTAAACTCAAGTTGGAAATTACAAAGCCTATAAGATGTTTAGCTCCTTCTCGACATTTCCCAATAAAGTCTTATGGAAATTATTCGAAATTAATATACGCAACGCACCCGCTTTTGAGTATCGATTTCCAGTAAGTGTTCCGATATGGCTCAAGAAGCTTTTGCGATTGTTTATTCCGATTTCATTTTTAAGGCAACAGAGTCACTTGATAATAAATCTTTTAAATGGAAACCCATTCGTTTCGAGGTATTTTTCTTCTACAGACATTCTTCACCCTAAACTCCTAAATTACGTCGCGCTTTCCTTTCGCGCCGCTTCCCTAGACATAATGTTGAAAATAGTTGAAAAGTGTAACCACATTTTGCATAATGTGAAATTTCACTGCAATAATGGAAAAGCTCAGGTGGATTCAGTGAGCCGGAGGATTTTTATATTTGTTGCAAATCGAACGGGAGCCAGTTTAAAAGGTGTTATTGATGTCTGGCTGTGTCTGCAAACGCGGAAAATCTACAGTAATGCAGTGTGAATACATTACTCAATGTACGTGTAGTTTTCCGAATGTATGTTTAGCTAGCTTTTATTGAATAGCATCAGATTTCATTTTTTGCCAATATTGTGGACCAAACAGGAAAATTTGCGCGCATTTTTCGTGCTCAGTCTATAGTATTTCATTGCAAAATTTTCAGTTAGAAGCACTTAATCGTTTAAAATCTGCTCACGATTTTCGTAGAATCATCGGTTCTGAACTGAACTGCCACTATAATGTAACGGAATCCATTAAAACCGTTCGTATTAAACGTGAAACTCCTTTATCGGCGTAAAATAAAAACTTCCACGCTGGTTTTATTGAGCTCATAAAGATCTCGACTTAGGCATATGTGACAGTAATATTAGGACGATACAAGACCTTTATGGCGAAATAAAGAATTTCGGTATCGAATTACATTCCATGAACTTTATAACAAAGAGCCCATTTTATTGGAAGAAATGCGAAAAGTTCGGTGTCGATTCATAGCTGAAATTTCAATGATTTATTACGTTTTACCGAGGAATGAATTGTCAAGTTGAATTTTTGCTATACGGATTCATTGATTTGCAATTTTTAAAAAGAGTGTTGTGACTGCATTCAATTAAACGGCTAATTGATGATGTTTGAGTTTATAGGACATTGTCGATAGGAATTTATTCCGGACGTTCCACCAGCAAGCATTTTTAGCATCTTCACAGGTATGTTTGTAGTCGAAGTGAAGAATTTCTGTTCAGATTATTGTCTTGATTTTCGACATGATTATTTCCACACATTTTTTCCAGTATTTCCATAATATTTGCAACTATAATATTTCGGTGTGCGTTTGGTCAAGCGCTGTTTCTAGCTTTTATAGGGCATTTTGTTACTTCCTACATTGTCTTTCAGTTATTTGTCTCCGCGTCTATAATCGTAAATGTACCAGTTCATTTCTGTCATGATTATTTTCAAATATTTTATCATTATTTTAAAGGTTTTTAAATTACGTTTATTTAAGCACCTACCGCAAAAAATCCCATAACGTCTCTAGGTGCTTGACCGAACACTGTTTTTTCATTTTCATTATTTTGTTGTGTGTTTTCTGTTATTTGTTGATGCGTGTAAATTCGCAAATGTTCTAGTGCGCGTTCGATCTTTTCTATAAATATTTTCTTTAACTATTCTTCAAACATTTTCATAGCTGTTCTTATCAGTGATGCTTTTACAGTGACTATAGTCTTTTTGGCCCCTTTTTTGCAAATTAGTAGATTTAGACTCATTTTCCCATTATAGGACATCTCTTCTCGTTACCATATTTTATTGTACTTTCAGTGCATTTTCATTAAAAAAAATTTCCACCCGTCACTTAAGTTTGTCCTCAACTGTTGCTTCGAGGTTTTTAGTTTTGTTATTATTTTGTCTCAGTTCTGCGATTGCTTTGATTGAATATTAACTTTCATTGTTATTTATTGTTGTAGTCTAGGTTTACTATTTGCGTATTTCTTTTCTTCCAAGTTGATTTTTCTTGGTGAAATTAAGGCAAAAGTTTTGAGCATCATAGCATCAGAGAGATGTAGGAGGCGAACTTTACAACTTTAAATATATGGTGGAATAATTACATATTTCAAGGCATTTGAATCAAGTCAAGAGAGACTCGTAGAATTTGAACACTTTCGTCAAACGTATGAAAAGATTTTTTTTGCTAAACCCTCAGACACATGTGGGCGGCTAGTTTTATATCTTTAGTCACCCTGCAGGGCAAAGGTGAATGTTCAAAATTAGTTTGCAAAGGCAAAAACTTGCGATAACAGAAGTTAGCTTTACAATAAAATTTTGCCCTGTCAAACTATAGCAACTCTGAAAATTATATACTTTCTGAGCTAATATCATTTGGAAACTTATGTAAGTTTCCATTTACGGTTTTTGTCTCCGAAGCCACAGCCTTCGAGCCAAGTTAAGAGATTTTTCTGTCTGGATCAACCCTGTAGTTGTTTCCCACATAGTTTCAACTCCTTTCAGATCAGTAAAATTTTTAGTTCAATTAATCAGTAATTTTCACTAAAAGATTTTAGTTAAAAAGCCACATTAACTTGACTGGATTGGTACAAAATTATAAATTGTAATTCGAAATAGGCGGAAAAAATTTTGCTCACTTTGTTGCGCTCAAAACATATCATGTTCGAACGTAGCAACGTTCACGCCATATGGCATCTCCTTAGACTCCTATGTGTCCGAGTGAGACAAACGATACCAGCCACGTTACTAACTGGAAAAATCAGTTTCACTTCATTGATTCGAATCAGCGTGTTTGCTTCTAAGTGCGAGTACCCGTGGTGTACACAACTCTGAAGATGAAAACTATGCGTGCCTGCGAAACGTCAGAACCAAATCTGAATGAGTGTAGTGTGAATGAATAAAATTATTCATTAAATGAGCTTTGCCTGTTTTCGTGTTAAAACTTGTTGATATCATGAAACTATTTTGAAACTGAAATTCTCCCTTCAAGATTGTTTTGTTTGCCGTCCGTAAATTCAGGCCAAATCACAAACATTCCTAGGCCACACATGCCGTAACTATGTATTTATTTATAAGATTATGAACGTTACATTTTGGTTAGTCGGTCCGCAATATGATGGCAATATAACATTTTTACGATACTCAGCATAAAGCACTCGTATTTGAAATTACGTTCCGAGTATGTCAGCCTGGCAGTGGCAAAAGAAACAAAAATACTTTACGGCCTCATACATGGAACATGAATTTTTGGCCTATTGGATATTCATTTTTTTTATCCATTTACGCACATCAAAACAACGGCGAATTCCTGCTCAGAGTTCGACTACTTTGACTCTGTTAGCTGCATTTAATAGACAGATAGTTTTACGAGAGAGGATTATTTGGAATTGCCAAAAATATCTGAATAAACTACTCTAACTCTAGCAACTGTTTCATTGAAAACCCACTAAAATGAACCAACCATCAACAATCCATTGAGTGCAAAATTTAATAAGCCAGAAGACATTTTATATCGTTAACATAATAAGGGTGGTAAAACACAAGTTAGTTTCACGCCCTTTAATGGGTCAACTAAGTATCTAAGAAGGCCCTCGAGACGCTTTATAATTACCTAATCCTGAGTCTCTTATGTATATTCAAAACATTAGTTCAAAAGCCTTTAGCAAAGCTTTATGGCTTCTAATTATTTTGACCCGCTAAAATAACGCCACGCGAATAGGGTTTTCCGGCGATTTACAACAGTGGATTCGCTAATAAAATTGAAAATACAGCGCCCATTTCGAAGACAAAACAGCCGTTAACAAAAACAGTATTTCAAATTGAATTTTAACTTCATTTTGCTACTAACTAAGTTAACCTTGTTGATAGAATTTCGTTTGGGTTGGAACACTACTCAAGTCGTATTGTTATTGGATTTCTGGGTATTTGAATAAATCCTTTTGTGGGCGAAATCAAACAATTAAGAGCGTCCCTATGTTGTGCCAAAGTGCCGTATTCTACGGGCTGACTGAATGATGTAATAATATGGCTCTAACGATAAACGGATTCTCAACTTCGAATTTCTATCAAGAATACAAAATGAGCCAATAGAATCCTCTTTGAACAGCTAGCTGTCGTAAATGTTCCGGATGTAAAATTCATTTTCTTTAACCGCTGTTTTGGCTGGTTTAGCATGGCATTTTCTAGCCATTCCCCACTTTTACCGGATGGTGTTATTTCGTCGATAAAACCTACAAACACTCCAGCTTGTGTTTGCTTAGCTAAAACCTTCCGCAATTGTGCAATTTCACACCAAACTCACGTTATTCTAAAATTCTATGAACCTTAACTTTATGTACCACCAACGCCTTTTAGTGTTCAGGCGAAAGTTGGTCAGGTGGATTAATTCAAAGCAACAACCATTACTCCTGCTACTAATTTTCACGCACAAAGTTCCATTCTAATTTTATAAGGTTCTAAAAGCAATTTCACGTTGTATATTTGAGAGTTAGCCCGAAAACCGGATGCGTTCTAACTCCAAAGGCCCTTTTCGTTTCAGCTTTTATGTTTAATGCGCTCGTTCCCGGATCCATATTGTGTTTAAAACTGACGCGTTATTAGCAACTTTAATAAGTGGAACTGATCTCCTGTACGATTAGAGTTAAGGTTTCCACCATGGAAGGCTTCCAAGTTTACGGTTTTAATAACAAGATTTTTTGTTATTTATGCAATGACGACGTTGAAACTAGATTTGTTTTATTGTTGTTTTTTTTTAATATTAATTGTATTTTATTATCCTTTCTTAATCATCATCTATGTTAATTTTTCCTTCACGTAAACAGTGTCATTTCCAAAAATACTTTCTTTCCAAAAATAAAAATTACTCAAAACTGGTGGCTTTTTCGGGGTTTTAAGCCATCGTGGAAAATACCTTTCTCTCGATGTTTCATGCATGCATCTGCAGAGATGTTAAAGCCACATGTGACACTCACACAGACTTTTCATGCATTTCCTGATAGCTTTTGCAAAATTTAGCTAAAAATATGGATTTAGAGGCCATAGATAGGATTAGTGACGTCTTCTGTTATTCCACCTCAAATTTTTTGCGGCATTTTGGCAACGGAAAATTAATTCATTAATGATCCATATCTACCACGGGCTTTGAGGAAAAAATGGAAAGCTGATTCTAATAATTGTCAAAAATACCATCAGAATTAAATCAGTTAAGTGAGACTTTGGGGAAAACTACCATTCCATGCTATTGGGACTAATAAAAATTAAACTTGCTGTCGGGTGAAAGACAAAAAAAAAAGTAAAAAAAAAGGGTACCGAACAATTTCAGTGCAAATTGACGTGGTAACTGCACATAATATAAGGAAAATAATGAAGGTGCAAGCGAACTTGAGCGCAATTTCACGGTCCTGTGCTGAACAAGCTGTATTCGAATTTTTTGCTTTAGGTGTTTAAGATTTTTTCAGAGAAATTATCGCTCTTAGAGAGAGTTTATGCAGAATTTTGCCCGTTATTTTTCGTCCTTCACTTTTTAATTTTTTTCTGAATTTATTGCTTGCTTGCTAGTGCTAGTTAATTTTCTATTCCTAACTTCTAAAAACTTTATAAATTGGACCATTGAAAATTTATTCTGATCTGAAGAGCCATTTTCATTGACTGTAATAATGACCTGAAATTTCTGCTAAAACTTTGAAATGTGAGCCTTTAACGCCTCTGAGATGCACTCGTGCTTGCAAAACGTCAGAACAAAATAATTTTCCACGAAGGTCTAAAAGTGCTGAAAACTCATCAGTTTCAGTTTCAACAATGTAATAATCCATCCTGGAACTAAATTTCCCCACTTGAAAGGCACAATATTTCCACGCTCCACTTGTAGAAATGAAATGGCCATATCTAACCTGTCTTAAATGCAATAAAATGTTATTTTTCCATTATTCCGGGTCGTCCAATGGCAATTGTGATGTTAAATCCGGAACTTTGTTCGTATTACTAAAATTCGCGCGCTCGAATTTAGTAAATTATTAGGCCATTTCGCGTAGTATTCTGAGCTTAAGCCCGAAACGGGCAGTAGATTCTTATTAAAATCCCACTGTAGAACCCTTTTAAACTTTTTACAGCCTATAAAAACAATTTGAGCTTTCTCTAATATTAAAACCTCCAACCGCGTAGTAAAAGGATAATTATCTTTGTTCATTAAATTTATTTCGGTGAAAGTTCACGGGTTTCGATACTGTTCGAATTTAAATCATTCAGCTTGTAGCGCACGGGCCGAAGTGCACACGAAGCAAAATCGAACGTTATTTGGCCCGAGAGAGCGAAAAAATTTCCGAGAGTTATCTTGTAGGCTTTTGGAATATCGAGATTGTTCTTTATACGCCGCATATCGAGAATGAAACTCAAAACACTTTATTTATCCCCAAACCACTCGTATTCCATGACAAGATCGACAATTTATACACGATGTAATCGGAAAAATCCATGCATAAGGCCGGAAAATGTTTGTTTTATGCTGAAGGCAAATGATGTGTATTTTATGACCAGCATCGAAAGGAAATCACTAGGATTTTAATAATAATTCACAAGATTTACATTGAGGAAAATGGAAAAAAGCTGTCTCAGCTGTTATTTCCATTCACCAATTTTAAAGCATCCGGTATAATGTAAATTTGCGCGTAAAATATCATCTAGTGCATTATAATGGGCAATAAAACCCTTACATATTTTTTTACAAACTTCTTTTTGGGTATTTCGCCTCAAAAATTTTTGTCTTTAAAAAAGACAGAATTTTCTCACGTCTTTTATTACAGATTGATAA
>NW_026018611.1:3865523-3892183 GCF_020466585.1 Dendroctonus ponderosae
AACAGGAACGTTAGTGAATAGACTAACAACATCAAAACTTACTAGAATATGGTTTGGATTTATGTCTATGTCTGATAATTTTTGTAAAAAATGTTTAGAATTTTTAATATAGGAAGTTGTGTTATAAATTTTTTTTGAAGTTTGTAAAAAATGAATCCACCTCAACAATATAGAACTTATCTAAAACCCTTATACAAAAATGAACCGTCTTAAAACTATATGAAGCAGAACTCGTTTTACCTTGTATTTCGTTCCTAGATTTTTGACTGTACAGGTCAAAATGGCCTCTCTTCCCACGGGAACGGTTAAATTTTTGATGGGGGCGTCGAATTCTGGTTCTTTGAAAACGTGTACGGTGGTCCATTCCTCTGAAAAATAAATGCATATGAGCAATTTTATGTCTCATTCGCGACAAAATACTGACAAATTCAAACGTTGAGTTCGATTAATAATCGAATTGTTATTAACTGTATTTGCTAAGTGAGCACCTAATTATTATTGTAAAGTTGAACGGAAAAATGTTATTCAGTGCGATCTAAATTAAAACCGAAGTGGCTTTTTCAACTAATTCCCCCATTAATTAATTACGCCCCGAAACTCTATTTCAAACGGTGCTTTCAAAAACTTGATTCTCAATCACAGCAACCTTCTTTATATTTACTAATTAATTACGTGGTAATTAGCAACATTAATAATCTGCGCCAGCTTAACAAAGTCATACCAAAACTCCCCGTTAAGTTTTCGTACCCGGTAATGGGGTTAATGTGGGAACGAAACTTCTGGTCGATTCCAGAAGGGAATTTTGTTTTATTTCTGTGAAAAGTTAGAGCGATGATGTGCCGTCTATTACCGGCATGCAAGCTGCCAACGGTTTACGTGTTAATTAAGACAACGTTTTTCAGCAGCCGAATGCCGCATTCACTCCAAGATATCCTAATTATCAAAAGTTCGTTATATTTTCATGAGAAACGCCCATCTAGTTAGCGGAAGGTTTTCATCAAGATTTTACGTATATTCACCTTCGAGTCCGTTAATCGCAGATTTTAAATTTGATTTTTTCAGTTTACAGAATGATTCATTAACAGTGGTACATTTGAAATGATGCAAATTTTACTTTAGCCAGTGTTTAATGGTATTTTGCTTTGTTTTTCTCAAGTGTTTTAGTGTGTTTTTTGTATTTTTAAATAACTTGTTTGCATACTTCACGCGCTAAAATATTAGCAACTTTTCAACTGCGTGCTGGTGAAAACTTAAAAAATTTATAACCATGTCTTACGTGCTTACAGTTTTCCTTCTGTTTGTAGAGTAAATAGATCCAATGTCAAGATTTTAAAGGGATTCGTTTATTCCGTTTTAGTACTTTTTTCACAGTTTTGGTATATGAAGTAGAAAGCTTCTAGTAAACAGTGGAAGCTGATGTTGTGAAGTAAGGTTATTGGTGAAGTTCTGTGATAAAACTTTAAAAGCTCAATTAAAACTTTCAGTTTTTCAACTGATTAGAGTGAGTGTTGTACAGGAAAAAGTATTCCCTTTGACGAATAACTCAGTTTTTTGCGAGATTTGTGCACTCACTGCATGCTGGGTATCTTCTTCCTTCTGGGGGTAATTGAGCTTTAATGCCGGTTTCAATTGTATTTTCTGATTATAACAGTTATGAGAAATAGCTGTTCATAATGAAATCGAATTTGAATCGTCTCCTTAATTGGGTTTTTAATAAATTGGGAATAAAAGCTACGGCCACTTAAGAAGTAAATAGCACAAGTGGAAAAGTATCTAAACAGCAGCAAATACAGACAAGTTTGAAACAATGAATGACAAAGCACCTGAGCAATATTCTGCAAAAACCACCGTAACTCTCAAGGATCGATAGTTTCCGAGAAGAAATCTTACAATCTCAAACCAAAAGTTCGAATACAGGTTGTTCAACTGCACAGAACCGTGAAATTGCATTCAAGTTCACTTGTATTTACAATATTTTCCTTATATTTTGCGCAATTAACATCCCAAATTGCACCAGCTCCCACCCAGCTGGAAGTTTTGGGTATCCGGTAATTATTCTCTTTTCCGAATAAGTAGAGAAAGCTGATGATGTGCGTTTTGTAATAATTTATGCAGACTTCGGGATTTTTATTGGTCCCTGTAACATGGAATAGTGGTTTTTTCAAAGTCTCTAACCTCTTTAATGTTGCTGCCAATTTAGAAAATTACTGCAAATCAGCCTTGAATTTTTCCTCGAAATTCGTAAAGGCTACGAAAGAAACAGCAAATTGTCGAAATTGAATAGTTAATTAATTTTCCGTTGCTAAAATGCCTCAAAAGAGTTCGATATAAACTGTTTTTTGTTCAAAATCAACTCTATTGAATTGAATGAAACGCATGCTCTGAAAGCAAAACATTTCAACCAAATAAACTCTTCGAAACTCAATAAAAAAATATTTTCATACTGAAATCTCAGTGAGGTTCTACCTACGCTTTTTCTATGATAAATTGACAAACAGTTAACATTGACTAATTTTGAAAGCATGAAAATGTCGCATAAAACCTATAGACTGAATGCAAACGATTCAGTTAAAAAACGATTATAATTTTACTCATGTCTCAATTTTAATAAATTCATGTAAGATTTCTGATTCGGTTATTAATTTCCGACTAAATTCATGGCTTTGTTAATAAATTCAATCCCAAATTCCCCTTTATTCACTTAGGAAAACTTAATCAAAAATGACCATCTTCACCCTGTGTTTACATTAGATAATTGGCGTCCTGTTAAGTATTTTATTTTCAATTCAGATTTCCCTTCTTATCTGTGTTAACAGCGCAAACTCAAAATTAGCAGATTTTGTACAAAATCAACGTCAACTCTAATTTTCTCTAAATTTTCCATTTAGAAAAATCGTTTTTTTCGAAAATTTCGATCAGTTTTCGGAAATTCTCTCATTAACTAAAGGTCTTATAAATGCGGTTAAGCTACAACTGCTTGCTTAAAGTTAAAATATTTGCTAAACAATTCTGATTTAGCATAGTTGACACATCACAAGATTAAGATTGCTAATTTATCAAAAACCCGGCTGAAAATGGATAGTTTTGAACAGGAATATTTTACACTTAGAACCAAAAGCTTCCTGAACATTAAACAATCTAATGATTAAAATTATATTATTTAATACAACTAAAGAGACCTTATAAACACACAAATATGCTTAATATAAACCTACTTTAATAATTGGTAATTATTTTATTAAATAATCTTAAAACCAAAATATCCATAATGTTGCTGGATTGCTAAAGTTATCAAAAAAGTTACTAGTTGTAAATAACCAATCGACTGCGGCTAGTCATAAATAAATGGCAGATATTTAGATGAAATCCGACCAGTTATGCGTATTATTATTTCGCATTGAAATAAAAAAAAATAGTTAAGCTGCTGCAACAAAATTTGCACTGCATTTCATGTCAAAATAAATAAACATATAAATTGATAATCTATTTGAGTTGCCAAGTGCAATTTCTAATAATTCCGTTATTTATTTCATTTGATAAATTGTCCTATAGCATGTCACAGGACATTTGTTTAATAAATAGCGAATTGTACTCGAAAATTGGACAAAATTGAAAAATAATTGTCAATTAACTATTCAAATAACTGATGTCTCATAATTATTTTTGTCACACTTTAGTTCGCATCGGCATTGTTGGGCAAACTTTCCGAAATTTCAATTGGAAATTACCTACCATTATTCCGTTATTTTATGAAATTATTCTCACAGTACCTAATAATAGGAAATATTGAGACCGAGAAGTTCTGCGGGCAATTTTTCATCAGTCTGAAACCCGGTTTAATTAACAAATAAAAATGTTCCAACCTTTGGCAATAATTAGCCAGCAAGTAATTCTTTGGAAACTTTCATACTTTAAAACTATTCAGCAACTCCCTTAAACACCTTATTATACTAAGGAGTGTGCTTTAGAACATTTTAAGACCCACTGCTTCCACTTAGAAAGTGGTTTAGGGGAGAATTCTGTCTGTTTTTTGACCGAACATTTTTCGCTTGTATCAGTACATTTATTTTTATGATTTTTTTGCGATAGTATCTCGATCATATCCTTTGGGATCCTGATACGATCAAAAATGCTCAGCGATACAGGCACGTTCCACTTACGAGCTAAAGGTTTCAGTTCGAACCAACTGAGACGAAAATATCCAATGCTAATGGCTAATAAAGATTCCAAGTCAGATATCGTCCTGGCAATAATGGCTGATTCACGATTTGTCCTCGGCTTAGCCCAGTACATTTTTTATGAAGCCCGGAAACACCGGAAATTGAGCCTTGAACTTGATTTAATGCTACAACATGCATATAAGGCATGATTTCATGTTTTAAATAATCCTTTTCGGGTAATATTATCGTCATTATTTTTCCCACATGTTTGCGTTGTTTCTTAATTTAAAACCATCACGCCCGAACTGAAGAAAAAAACTGCTCTCAATTAACATACTTCACATTTTCGCGCTTGCTGATTATGGCCCCCATACCATTCTCTAACAACTCAAATTAAATTTAACCCTTTCTGGGGCAGCAAATTCCATTCGCATTAAAACTAAATGAAATGACTGCGAGTTTTAAATGGCAATTTAATTAAAAGCCACAAAGCACCTAATAGGTCAGATTAGCCACATAAGAACCCTCTGCTGAATATGAAATTTACTGTCGCTGCTGGAAGCATGTGGCCTGAAACATTTGCATCTGCTCATTCCGATTAGATAAAACAGGGGATAGTTATAAAATAATGCGCTGTTTTCTTTAAATGCACCAATAAAAAAAATCGAGTGGTGCAAAACCAGGCGAACCGGTCGGCCATTCTATAAAAGCAAGTCGACTTATCCAGCGATTTGTAATTTTTTTATATTTATATTCAGAAGTTAGTTTAAATTTGAAGCAAATTTTACTTCTGCTTCTTTTGATCAATTCGGTTGGCAAACAAATTTCATTTTTTGAACCTTGTTGAAAACCCACTTGGCCTATCATAAAAAAATAGAACCAATTTTTCAGCCGTTTATTGCGGCTATAATTGAAAAATAATAACGACTACATAACTAATAGTGTACCTTTAGTATTCATTAAAGGCTAATGCATGCAATGAATAAAGTATTAGTTATATGGGACCCAAAACAACAGGGTATACTGCTTAAAGCCCGCAGGAAAATTAATTTTCCACATTATTTCCTTGACATCATATTTGTAACACGGATAAGATATCGATTTTGCCGAGCAAACATATAATGTTGTTTCGTGCTGGAAAAGTGACTGAATTGCTTGTTGTTCATACATGCAATTTTCTGGGCTAATCTCAATAATTACGGATGTAGTTTAAGTTAGAAGGCACTTAGAACTGAAACCATTAGCTGGGCAAAAGATAAAGGGTTTTTAAAATTATTGGCAGTTGGAAAATTTGTTTTGTGTCAGCGCCAAGTGGAGAAAATGTTTGCTTTTTAAACTAAATGAAGTGTGCACAATAAAAATCAATTTTCTTTAGGAAGCACGAATTGTGTTTCCAGCTTGGCGCTGGTAAAAGTAGAAAATTCGTTTATATTTTAAAATTTTACAATTAAAAGCTGGTTTACTCGCAGCAAGCAGTGTACTGGCTAAGCCTTGTTTTGAGTGGCAAATTTTTACATAAAACTGCAACACAGAAATTTATAAACCAACCAAAAATTGACGAAAATTGATAGCAAATGGACACTCTCCAAATCGAATGGCTCTAAAAGAAGCCATTTAACACCATTTTTAGTCTGATTTTTTGGAAATTTTACCCTGTAGTTAGTGACTGAAAATTGATTTGCAACATTTGCATTTAAAAAATTACCAAAAATCGACGAAAATTGCTAGGAAATGGATTCTCTTAAATCTAATAGACCAACCATTCTTCTATGAAATGATGTATAAAGATGTGGAAAGCTGCATGGGGAATTTTTCAAAAAACCCAATATACCAAAAGTGACAGAAAATTAACTGCAACACCAAAGTTTCGAAAATTGCGAAAAAATCGACATAAATGACAAGCAAATGTACACTCTCATGTAGTGGAGCAAAAATATCTATCAAATATTCTTAAAAGAAACGATCTAACAGTTTGCCTTTTTTCAAATAATTTCTAAAAAAGTGTTTCCTGCAGTTAGTGGCAAAATATTAATTGCACCATCTGCATTTAACAAATTGCCAAAATTGAAGAAAATTGCTCGGAAATGGACACTTTCGAATCTAATAGAACAAACATTTTTCCATCAATTGATGCTTACAAAAAAAACTGGAATCGTGCCGAACCGCCCCGTTTATGATCGGGATTTCCATGCGCTCAATAGTTTTCGATAAAATTGACTATTTTGACCCAAAAAATGCCCCCAGCAGCATGCAGTCCAAAAAAGCGGTTTAATTCAAAACTTAAATGCAGTAAAATAAAAAACCACACCTTCACTTTGACTTGCAATAATGTAAGCTAAAACTCGCTGTAGAAATGAAAATTTGCTAATTGCTTGGTTTAAACTAATCCCAACTGAATTTTAATGCCAGATTGTTTTTTTTGGAAAATTGGTTCTAACAAAATCCTCTCAGCCAAACAATATGAAAAACTGTTCGAAAAAGTCAAAGTTTCCATCGTAATTGCAATCCGCTCAATGGATTTCTGCAAATTCAACAATTGTGACACGAAAAATAACACCGGGCGCGTACAAAACAAAATAAGGATATTTCATTGAAAAACGAATGCAGGAAGACTGTTGGCTTGTTTTTCGTTTTTGCCTTGAAATAGTAATTGAAATTGATATGAAAATTTTCTATAAAAATTTAACTTTTTTTATTGTTCACATTAACTTTCCAGAGCCTGAAGTAGATTTGGTCCGGTTTGTATTTGAATTTTTTTGCCTGCAATTTTTTGTAAACTGTTGTCATAATCAATTGTTCGATTTGGGTTACACCAAATCCCAAGCGAATTTTTGCAGAAAATAACTTTTGCTGCAACCGGGTCAGCACATGGACATTATTTTAAGCCCCGAATGAATGCTCGAATTAATAATAACTAATAAATTACAAAATCAACTAATTTGCATGTTCATGTAAATAAGCTCGCCTTCCATCAGCTAAATGCACATGGTTCTTTTGCATCGAAATAATGTATATTTATTTAAATTTGCATTGTAACGTATGAAAAAAGCGTTGATGCATTGGAGTGACTGTTGGAAAAATTACCGTTTCTGAAACCATCGCAATCAACTGGCCAAAAAACGAGCAATAGAAGCATAAAAGAAACTAATTTATGTTTCGTAAATAAACTGCATATTTTGGTTGCAAAAACAAGAGAACATAATGATGTGTCTTTTATGTAAGTTAAGGGAGAAAATCTGCATAAAACTTTGACATTTTGGGAAGCAACCCCCTTTGCTACTATGTGATACTGTCGCGTTTATGACAAAAGTTGCATCATCAGCGAATAACTCCCCATCCCGACAACAACTCTGAGATTATGTGGGAAGTTTCAGTGTTTTCTCTATTTTGCTTTCAGAAGTTTTTTCAGAGCCCACAGTTTTAGCGAATATTTAAATTAAGTCGGGCCTGTGAAAAATATAATAAATTATTTATATGCATCCAATGTGTATTATTTTGATTAAATCCACCTAGCGATCGGAGAATAATTCCAAGCAATTAAGATCGCATAAATCTTTCTATCGCTTATAGCTAAAAACCGCGGTGGAGTTTGAAAAAGAAGCTTAGAGCAGATACATAGAGCAGTTTTTGAGCAGCAATTTAAATTCAAGTTACTTAACTTTTTTCAAGTGCAACAACTTTTTCGGTGCAAAAAACCTTCTAAAACAGAATTTTTGATATCAACGCCCAAGTCACTGAAAAAACCAGTCTCATTTCCCATTCGCAGTTAATATCCATTTTTAACTTTTGCCTACACTGTTCCAATTCCCCTTTAACGTGGATTCATATTTCATCCCATTTCCGACACGTCGTTGCTTCGTAATTGTGTTAGATTGAACAATGAACAAGATTAATGCGGCAACATATTTTTCTTCTGCACCCCAAATGTTGTCTCGCTTCCCAATTATAACTAGCCGTACTTTGATGGTAGTAATAACTTGAACATTTGACTGGAAACGCCCAAATTAATCACGGGTTTTTGCATGTGTTCCAGAGTTACTTCTCTCAGAATTAGTTAAGTAATCGGTTTGAAGCAATTGAATTCAATTTACTCAACAGTCGGGTCCAAATTTTGGTTTGCCTCCGACCCAGTCAGACCTGTTAGGTTCTTTAGCTGCATTTATTCAAACTATTTTTCATAGGCGTTTTTTTTATTGCTTAAAGACTCCTCATTAAATAAAACAGTGCTTTTTCAATTCGTTCTCCAGCTAGTGATTTTATAAGACTTGCATCCATATTTAAGTCTTAATTATTTCATTTATTACTTATTATTATTTTGCCGGTTTTTCATCAAATTCCTTTCTATTCTAATCAAGATTTGCTTCCAGGTTTTAGCAAAATTTAATTAATTTCTCGATCGATTTCTTGGTTAGCTATTGTTCATAATAAAATAGAATAAAAAGGGACAAGACTCGGTTGAAATTTTCAACTGAATGTTTCAAATGAAAACGAAGCTGAGAAAGTAAGAAAAGTTTGCGCATTTTTGATCAAATTCATTTCCAATTTAATCAAGACTTGCTGCGGGATTTTAGCAACTCTTAATTGATTCTTCGAAGGATTTCTTTATTAGTTATTGTTCCTAATAAAACCCTAGTTTCTAAAAAAAAAGTACAAGACTCGATTTCATTTCTCAACTGAATGTTTTCCATGAAAAACATGCTGAAAAAGTAAGCACATTTTTCATCAAACTCCTGTCTACTTTAATCAATACTATTCTCTTTATTTGAGTTGAATTGTTATTGTTTAAACACGCCAGCGTTAGCTCACGTACCGATTTTATCGAAAAAACCGATTTCCAATTATTAAACTACTCTAGGTATAGGTTTGAAAGGCAATAGAACACTGTTAGTTGCTAATACGACTATTGATTGGCTCTGTCGCACTGTGAATCTATTAGATTTAATATATAATGGGGTATTGTAGTATTACCACTCCTACATAGATAATCGTGTACTTGTATATTCCTATTACAAGCTCAGCTTCAATGGTGAGCTGCTAAGATTCCTAACATTTGGTAATTACGACTAGTGGTTTAATCACACTGCAATGCTTTGGCTGGACTGCAAAAGGAATTTTTACCTATTTTTATATAGAACATGTACAAGAGAGGTTTTAACGCGCTTAATGGTTGAAGAAAGCATTTGATTTTTGCTCATAAACATCAGACCATTGGACTGATTACCAGCTAGACAAAAAGCAAGAATTAACCTGCATCATTAAACCAGCGCTATTTATATGAGAAAACGCCAGCATTGAAATCTAAATATCGAATAAACAACACAGTCAACTACAGGAAGATACAAAATGTATGTACAAACTCGGTCTGAGGTATAAATAAATCGCCCTTAATTCATTCACTTCTGTAGCTGATTCGTCTTAAAATTCCCAACAATGAAGCACATTTAAAAGCAACAGAATCGAAACGAAATTCGAAGCTAAATATAAATTTTGGCTTTGCATGATTCATCCAGCTCGTAACTTGAAGCAAACACACCTCCATTTACCAGCTTAATTATTAAAGGACACAGAACAAAGTGGCCACCTGCATAATTGATCTCCTCGATAAATCAACAGAAAATTTGAATCTCGATATTCCTGCTAATTAGATTTCTGTGTAGTGTCAGCAAACTCACTGAACCATTTGCAAGAAAATTGATAATCGATCCAATTTAATTGAATTAATATTTTCCTTATAGATCGATTCTAAACCATTTCTGTGTATGTGTGTTTCTTCACTCTCTCCTGGATGAATCAGGAGAAAATGAAGATCAGAACGCGCCTGCAAAAAGTCAGCGACGTTATAAATTACGGTACGTAATATTTTTACCCTGAAGCGTTTCTGCAGCGACAGGCAAGAGATAACAAAAAGTGGTTTTGTCGAGATGCACCTGAAAAATATTTCGCTTTTATCTACAAGTATAATTAGAACGAAATTTCGGCATTTAAATGCAAACCGTGCACCTTCCGCGTTGATTAAGCTGCAGCTGAACTGGATTTAAGCGAAATTGGTATTAGGATTATCTGAATAATTTACCTTCCTCCACTGACCACTTAATGTACGAACACTAAGTATATTTTAATAAAAATGAACGAAAACTTAACTAGTTCATAAAAATAATTCAAAAGCGCAAAGTAATTGAACTATGAACCGCAATAATAAACCGACCATTAGAAGCAAAAAAAAAATGAAAATAAAAATCCCTTGTTTCTGAAAGCAGCTCAAGCTAGTGCGCGTGCTAATTGAATTGCAAGTTGGATCCTGCTACGTGATTTTTAAGTCAATCGAATTGACATTATAATAACGTTATTTTCTCACCGAGATTGTGTGCCCCCGAGGTCTCGGGTGAGTCCCTGGGCTGCAATAAAACAGTTTTTAAAATGCCAGCCTGCAACAACTTTACGTGCCAGCCCGACTATTTAAGCTCGCTTCAATGCAATAAAAATAATATTTTCAGGTTCGGATATCATGCTCAGTTTTGTCACGATTCGCAAACTGGAAAAAGTGAAAAACCGCCTGGAACCAATTAGAATTGCGATATTTTGGCTGCGGGTGGAAGAACTAGAACGGCCGCAAACCGTCGACCTAATTGAAATGTTTCGTTGGCTATTAAAAGTTTAAACGGAAAGCTTTTATCAGATTCGGAATCTGCTAAGAAAGTTTCGACCGTTCTTTAATTTAGCTGCTGGCGAGCGGAATAGGAGAGTAGCTTATTATCGTTTCGCCTTCGAGACTAATCAAGCTGCATATTTTTAAGCCTTCAATAACTTGCTTATTTCAAATAAAGTCCCCAATTTACTGTCGATTTTTGGTTTCATCCTCACATTTTAGGGCCAGTTTATGTGAGGTAGCTTAACCTGAAAACTACCCATTTCTAAGTTGTTTGACACTTAAAAAAATTCGAATTTTTGCTAACCGACTCGTTGCTGGTTTAAAATGACTAAGTTCACACTTACACCGTTTCTTTTAAAAAATGACAACTTTCAATCGAGATAAGAAGGAACTTTAAAGGTTTACGATCGTTAGAAAATACTTGAAGTAGCTGAAATTCCAGAGTTTTGCTAAACAAGTCCATGCTGTCTTAAAATGACCAATTTGTTTTTTACATGATTTCCTAGAAAGTGATAACGTTTAATCGAGATCAAGTAGAAACTTTAAATTTTCACGATTTATAGCACAAACTTGAAGCCTCAAGGCCTGGAACTTTCATTAGCAGAGTGCAAAATCTAGAATTTTTTCAAGCAAGTCCAATCTCACGCTCTAACGGTAGAATGGACGTGAATCTTTCAGTCCGTCCAAGTTCATTGAAGTAGCGCAAAATCCAGAATTTCTTTTAAAAAAATTTTCAAAAGGGCTCAAGTGAAACTTGAAATTTTCGTAATCCTTAGAAGAGGCTTGAGTCTTTGAGTCGTTAAAAGTTCGTTGAATCAGCGCGAAATCGGGAATTCTACCAAACAAATCCCTGTTGGCTTAAAATTAACCAATTTCACACATACAAGGTTTCTTTTAAAAAAATACTCACTTGAAAATTTCCCTTTCTTTAGATGATACTTGAAACTTGAAGTAATTTAAGCTTCATGAAAGTAGCTGAAATTGCGGCTCTTTGCTAAATGAGTCAATGCTGGCATAAAATGACCAACTTCACATTTACATGTTTTCAGAAAAAATGCATACCTTTTAACTGCGATCATCTAGACAACTAAACTTTTCACGGTTTATAGAAACGACTTGAATCTTTGAACCCTTGAAATTTGATTGGGGTACCGTGAAATTCCGAAGTTTACTAAACAAGTTCATGCTGCTTTAGAATGACCAATTTCAGGCCCTGACGCGCTTTCTTTAAAACATAATAACTTTCAATTGACATGTAGTAGATACTTCAAGTTTTCACCATCTATAGAACAGACTTGCATCTGTAAGCCCTTAAAAGTTCATCTAAGCAACGCGAAATCTGGAATTTTCTTAAGCAAGTCTATGCTTGCTTACAATGACCACTTTGAAACTAACACGATTTCCTTGAAAAAATAGTAACATTGAACTAAAATAAAGTAGAAACTTGAAATTTTCACGAGCTATAGACGCGACTTGAATGTTGAAGTTCTTGAAATTTCAAGCGTAGTGCAAATTCAAGCGTGGCGGAGATGCATAAAAAATATTCTTAATAAAAATGTTTATTCCTTTTAACTGAGATCAAGTAGAAACTTAATTAATAAAAAGTAGAACAAAAATCAAACTTTTTAAGTTTGGGAAAATTGGGAGCTTCCATTTGAAATGAGCAAGTTATTGAGATTAAAAATAATAGAACTTTGGAGGCTCATTGGACGGTTTGGAAACTTTGGCGGCTCACAAATACGCTGTTAACTAAAAAAGAAAACACGGTTTCTGCTAAAAATGATAAGGAAACAGAGGTTCTGTAGCTGAAAGCCTCTAAAAAATGATAAAAAATACGGCGTCATGTTTAAGTTGATTTCACTATTCAAAGTTTAGCTAAATGGGTAAAACTAATGGCTATCTGCAAATGTTGGCTCATTGTGCGAAAACACCGGGCATAAATGTGCCTTTTAGTCCGCTATCCTCAATTACTATTTGTGACTAGTTTTACTCAACAAATTTATCTGTTTAAACTGTAATATTTCCTAGCAGATTCACAGCAACAACACCATTGGTTTACTGGACTTTTGTCCTCCTAACGGCAGTACTTAAAACTTTTCACACAGTCCATAGTTTCATAAGTTTTTACAAGCTCCCTAAACTTCTTGAATCGGGATTTTTATTTTTGATCATCTCAGATGATCCATAAAACGCTGGACCGTTTCCTACGCGCGTTTGCCTTTCCTTTTATGGGGGTAACGTCGTAAACCACTTTGCCCGAATATTTTTTTGCCGGATTGGAAATAAATTACGTTTTAGAGCGAATTTTACATGCGCAATCGACAAGCATACAATGTGCTCAACGCATTTATATTCCTTTGGCCCCGTTCGTTTTTCACATGGGTCACAATCGTAAAACACCACACAAAAGAATGGTTCACACTTATTGATTCTTGAAGGCAACAAGTGAGGAAATTAAAAACAGACTTTGATTAAATGGGCCGTAAGTTTTTAACACACACTCCCGTAGACATTTGAAAGTTTCAAAACTTTCAACTGGTTTTGGATGTACCAGAAGAATCGAGCCCTGAAAGGAAAAGAAGAAAAAAATGGGAAAAAACAAAACAAAAACTTTCACTTTTGCAGTCCAAGATTAATTAATTTGCTTGTAATAAACACCATCTTTCACTTGCCGCGTTTCTTCATGCAAAAAATTAGAGTTGACTCAAGGAGGGTAAACTGAATGGGATAATTTTAATAAAATCATAAAATTAATAAACATGGTAGGTGCCGGTTGAACGTGACTAATCAGCCTAATTCTATGCACTAATTGCGTAATTAATATCGCATATTATTTCTACCGCAAACTGATATTCCATGCAGATTACAATGCAGGATTTAAGCTGTGACTTTGCAGCTTAATAAGGTTTAGTCCATAATTGCAATTCGTTGATATCTATTTAATGTCACCGTGTAATTGTTTATATTGATTCGAGCGATTTGCCAGATTAATTGCAGGGTAACGGATTTGCAAATCAATTTAACGGGCGATTATTTTTACTGCCAAGTACTGATCAGAAATATCCAGGAAAAGACGCTAAGCAAGACAAAAATTATTGTTCTCTTAGGTATTTAAAGAACTTAGAAGGAATGCAGTTTGCTTATGCAATTTGAGGTGACTGGATGACGACTTCGTCTTGAGGACGCAAGAAATATGCTTAACAGTTTTTAGAAAGCATTTTCTAATACCTTCTAAACATTCAGTCTCTTCAAGTAAATTACACCAGAATGGTTTGAACCAGTACAATTTACTGGAAAAGTTTGGGATATTTTCTCAACAAATTTGCTTCAAAAATATTTGGCGGAATTTATCAAGTATTTGTTAGACTTTCATAGAATTTTCCAATTAATTTTTGAAATTCTGATGGATTTTATGTTTGCTGGCTGAATTTTATGCTGATTGGAAAAAATATAAAATCATACAATTTGGCAAACCGTTTTATTTGTTCAAATATTTGAATGTAGCTAAACATTGTACAATGGCCCTATTGAAACTGTTGACACATGAACATCTGCAAAGACAAAGATAATTTAATGAACTATAATCTCTTTCAACCGCAAAGGTTCAAAGTTAAGATAATTTCATTAAGCCAGTAAAATTTTATGTGCTCTCGTCTGCGGGCATTTTTCCTGTCCCGTCTTTATTTATTATGAAAGCGGAAAATATGCTTTTTACCTAAACATAATAAAACTGTTCCGGTAGACGTAACCGGAGTGCCGTATCATATTCATTTTGTTTCTCATGGCCTTAAAAGGTTGTAGTGCCGGGTTTTACTAGATACCTCAAAAGCAGGGAAATGGAGCAGAAGTGTGTTCGAAGTCTAGAAGGAGAAAATAGCCTCTTAGACCGTCTAGTTTCTAGTAAATTTTATGCAGCAGTTTCTTACATTCAAAATTGGGGCCGATACGGAAATTTTTCAATTTGAATTCGTAATCACATTGATTATATTTGGTTATCGATTACTAGCTAACTGAACGGCCTCCACAAATCAAAGCAAGATCGACTGGAATTTTGCCTACTGTGCATATAAATCGCGTATTCCCGACTTAATTACTAGCCTAGATAAAGGGGAAAATATATTTCCAGGTGCATTTCCACTAAAGCGCTTTTTGTTATCGGCAATGCCAGTGAAGAACGCCCGCTGCTTAAGTTATGGCGTTTAGCTATGCGATTGTTATATTTATTTTTTTTCCAAATTTAGCTAGACATAAGTCTAGAGGAACATTCGTACAAAAATATCCAGATAATTGGTGGATTTTGGAGTCTACTTTTGTATTGGTTTTCATCATTTTGTCTAATGATTTCCATCTCAGACGTTTCGCATTAGTGAAACACGTGGAGGAAAAAAAGTTGGATATAATGATGTGGATGTTTTCGTTAACGAAAATGAAAGTGAAAATATAAGAGCTTTGAAGAATGAGAATACAATAGAGTTGAGATTCTTCAATGAGAACAAGTGAAAGTTTTACAGAAAACTGGCGCTTAAGTGAAAAACGTTGCAGGAGATAATAGGTCATAAAGATGTAGACTTTGCAGCGATTTTCTCAAGAAATGGGGCCAATTGTTCCCAAAGTGGCCACACTGTTCAAGAAGGAGTTACGAAAATGCGTACTAGAATTAAAAAGCGAGTGTTCCAATGTTGCAGAAGCCCAAACGAACACTTTAGAAGAGAAATAGAATCACTGAATCAGCGGATTATTTTATCAGTGTTCGGCTTATTAATGTTTATCCTGATCTTAGAAGAACCTACTTTTGAAGCGATATTTCAACGTCCGTGAAAGTGGATTTTTGCGACTTCCTCCCTAGAACTTTGAAACTCATTGATCAGATTTGTACTGGTGAACAATTGTGGAAGGTAAAGCTAACGCTTTCAATAGCTATAAAAACGTCTGGGATGGAAAAACGGACACTGATTTTTTACTGGAAAATCGATCGATTCCAGGCTTTTTGGTGGAACCAAACAGTTTATCTTGGATGATATTCAATCTTGTTGCTTACAAAGCTCTTGAATGCAATAGAAAACCAAAGAAAAACAAGGAAAAAATTATACTTTTACTTGATAAGTAACTTCAACATGCAGTTCAGTCTAACCAAAACAAGCAAATAATGCGAACAAAAACTTGGGGAGCAATAGGAAATGAAACAAAACTTTCCGGGCTCATTTTAGAGTTGTTGGCACAGGTTCATTCAGCGAGCGTGGCAGAAAGTGGCTAAGGAAACCATTGTAAAATGTTATAAACATGCTGGATGATTGGAATGATTAAGTTGTGGATAATATAACATTAATCAAAGACATAATACATATTATTGATTTATTTGATTAAAGAGTCATTTGCTGTAGCATAGCAGTTCCTATTGTGTCCCCGTCCTAGTGAACCAGCATTATTGCGTTTCCAGAACCGTTTTCTTGAATATTTGGCACCAAAACTTTGGAGCTTTAAACAGAATTTCCTCACGTCTTCTGAAGAGATTGATAAAGAGTCCTGGTGCAAAATATTATGGTTTATTGAATCACCTCTAATTTTCTGTCTAACAACAACCATTCTTGATCATCGAGCTTTTGGATAAAAATGCAAGCTTTATTGTATTTTTTTGTCAGCTGATTAACTGATAAATGTATGCGTCCGACGCGTGAGTGGACTATTCACACACAAAACACTTTTTCTGAGTACACAATCTTAATCCACCGCGCCCAGTTGCAAACACATAATGTATAAATTACGGCTAGTGTGTGGGGACCAAAGGGGTTTTCTTTGTCCCCTCAACACTGCCTCTTTATTATACACACAAAGTGCTCTGGCGGAGCTGCCGCAGACGCAGGCTGTACGTGAGGCAAATATTTGATGGCCAATCTTTATATATGAGCTTGTGCCAGGAAAAACAAACAGCAAAACCCACTTGTTAACTGTGAAGGCGACATCACAGGATAAATTAGTGTAATTGCTTTAGTGCGAGCAGATATTTGTCTTGATTACTCAGCGAGCTGCTTATTGGGTGGAATTGGGTTCATTCGCGTTCGTTCAGAGGAGATCCAGAAGAAAATTGCCATAGAAGAATGCCCCTAAAACATTATTTTGGTAATTTTGCAGAGGAGGGCGGTTAATTCCCAAAGGAGGCTTTTCTAATAGGAATGATTCCGAGCTCTGCTGAGTTAGTTGGGCTGGCAGGTACAAAATGAAACTCAACAAGTGAACAATTCCTTTCATTCCCCGTGCATGTAAGACAAATCTTTCATTTAATATTGCAAGAAGATTTGCAGCAAAATGCCGCTAAACGCCCAGCTTCTTTGGCAGTTCGAGTTTAATCATCTTAAGTAAGTTTCTTGGTTATTTGTCTGCATTGCTTAATGGTGCTGCACGACTCGATTAAAACCGTGCGTCAAGTTGTAAAACTATGATTAGTGGAGCTTTTGAGAAACTTGCGGCAAAACCGTCTCTGAATTTGTGGCATCATTATCAACTGTTTATTTATTCCCTTATTAGGTCCTATACGTTCTCGAGCTTGCATAATTATTAAAGTAGCTCAGATTTTCACCGAATTATTGGAGAGATGGATGGTTAAGTCACGTAGTTATCCAAAAGTGCTGATAACGTTCAATGAAATATAAATTTTAAACAAATTAGAGGTGAACTTCGGCCATCTGTTGCAGGGGAACCAGACAGTCACCCTGCATATATGTTGGAATATTCCAGCACTCGAAGTAATTGCATCAATCAAAAATGATGAAAAAACATTTCGTTATAACTAACAGGATTTGTGGTTCCCCGGTGAGAACGCGTGTGCATGCTCGTCTGGAAAGTTATGTACCTTCGTTCGAACACCTGGAGCGATGCGCCAATAGACCTCAAATATCAAATCAAAATGCAAATTCTCGCTCCAATATGCAAAGTTTAATTTATCTTGTGCGAGAGCTGCAAATAACGCACGCAAATCCGGCCAAATAATGATGGATTTGAGCGCGAATTTTCCTTGGATAGGTTATTTGAATTAGACGCTCATTTGGACTGCACTTGTAGTCGTTTCATACATTCTCCTGCTCAATGCAACACGTTTCTAGATTGAGAAAAAAACGTTGCTTAATTGGAAGCAGCGTAGTTGATTTTCGTTATGTAATTACGGCTGTTCGGCGGTTTTTCCTCTAACAAATCGGAAAACTCTTCCGAACTGACTTGGCAACAACATTATCTGGCAAACACATTTCCAGTTTTCATAGCCAATAGTTAATATTACGCGTTTTACGCGACGTATTGTGCTGTTGACCTACATGCATGGAATAATGAGCCACCTATCGAGTTTGTAATAAAAGCCAAACATGCACCCTAATGGAACATCGTGCTATAAAAATAGAGTAACAATTCAATTATATTCGGAAAAGTGTCGTTTGGAAAAATCAATCGGAATCGGAATTGCGGGTAAATTATATATATATCAAGGCGAAGCTGAACAAATTTACTACATTGAATTCGATGTCCGAAATAAAATTGGGTTTGTTGTTGCGGTCGGCCAGTGCTAGTTGCTTTATTGCAATAAACTGAACACATTATTTCAATCTTTCACTCTTTTGTTCATTGTATGGTTTGGATGAAAATAACTTGGTGAGGAGGAATGAAAGTTTGACAATTTTTACAGGAAATATTAAAATATCAGACTTTTTGTAATATTGGTGAACCGCCAAGTAATAACAGAACGATCTTTCGGAGACTATTTGACAATTTTTAGATGCTAAAAGTAATTGATAATTAGAAACTGTAAAAAATATAGCTTATTGTATCATTGTATGTATTAAAAATAGGCCGAGATGGTGCGATCGAGATAGAGATCTTTAAGTCTGGAACACAGAAAAAAGTACGCAGTTAGAGACCAATATGTCCAAGATAGTTGAAAGGACACTGTATAATAGATTGCAAGATTTTTCATTACAAAAATATAACTTTAGCAGAAGCTGATTATATAGCTAAAGAATTCCATGACAAACTGGATAAGAGTTAAGAAAACCGATAGCTGTAGCTTCTTAGAGGCAAAGGCACATAAACTTATAGCAAATTTGCGTCGCGATCGAAAGCAACTGATTAGAATAGAAGAGACTATCAGTGATCTTTAATAAATTAATACAGAAGTTACGCAAGGGAAAATTTTTAGGTCTATTACTTTTTATACACATAATATTCTTGATTTATTTGTTATTATTATTATTATTTATAATCGTATCAAGTGATGAGCCTTGGGACAAATCCGAAACAAATATGACTAAGTGCCCGAATGAGGTAGCGATTACTATTGGAATATGCTGAGATAAGAACATTCAAATTAATATTACTTGGTTAAACAATCCTAGATATAATTTTTATCCAATCCAGATCAAATATTTAATATACATATGAACTGCTCATCGAAATGAACGTTACACAGCCATTTTTGCCCTGATTTTGGAACTGGATAAGTTCTGATTGCTTAGAGCGATTTGGTTTGCGTTTGAACCGTCATTGAGCCCCATTTGTTTTTTTATTAGTTAGTATTTTGATAAAAATTTACCGCCTAAAATGAATTTCGTACAGGGCGGCAAATAAAAAAATGCAAAACTTTGGAAAGTTCGGCTTGCTTCTAGTTGGACAAAAAAAGTATGTTTAGATCTCAACACCAAACGTTTAAGCATGAATCAAATAGCTATTTAATTCATTTTTAAGCTTAAAACGGTTTTTTCGTTTCTCCCCCATCTCTTTTGTGTACAGGGTGGTCTCAAACAAATCAACTTTTGGTCTTGCAGCGATAACTTTTCTCCTCTTCATCCGATTTTCACGGTCTTGGGCTCATGTGGAAGCTAAAACTTCATAGATAATCTAAGACGAAATCTCGATATACAGGGTTGCATAAACAATTACCCAATTCGAAATTGCCTCGAATTAAGTGAAGTCTACTTTCGAAAATTTTGCTCATTCATGCAATTTTCCACGCTGTAGAAAATGTATCTAAAGCACCAAGTTTTTGCTAAAACACGCACTAACCGATAAGGAATTGCACTAAAGAAGGCTTCAAACACGAATAGAATCGTTGGCAATCAGAATTTATCCAGTTCCAAAGAAGGTCCAACGTGGAGTGAGACGTTGTTTTTGTTGAGCAGTTTATTATATAAAATGTCTAAGTTTCTGCAGGCACTAAAAGTTGTTAGCGAGAAAATCCCCTATTATAAGCCAATGGAAGTAGATATTTAATGAACTCAAAGTTATGAAAGTATCTAAAAGTCATGTGAACAGAAGCTAAAAGTTGGATCACACTTAATACATTAAAATGAGTTTTAAGTAATTATTAAAATACATTTTGCTAAAATAGGTCAACCTAAAGAAATTTTTAGTTTTGAAGGTAGTCGGTAGGATAGCTTATACGAATGTTCGATTTTCTTATGTCTATCTCTACAGACTTACCTGTTCCTTTGAAGCTATGAAATTTTATTTTGTGCTGATTAAATAGATGAATAAAATATAACGAACACAAAAAGTATTCATCGAAAAAGACCGACGCGAGAGAGTATAAAATGAGCTTATCCAGAGATGAAGAAACGACGTGGAAAACAACAACGCCGTTGAAAGTGCAGGAAAATAAGATAATCAAGGAGTAACTTGACACAAGAAATTGCACAAGAAATACAACAACGTGATTCAAACGGAAGCTAAGAAATAATGTTAATCTTGATATTATCGGGGGTAATTGCACAAGTGCTTCAAAATTACCGATAATTTTGCATGAAAGCTTGTTGTCTAAAAACTGCATGAGTTTATTTTCACATTTCACATTTTTCGATAATTGCACACTTCAAACGGACAGATTATCATACGAAGGAACTATTCCAGTTAATGTCCCGTTGGTTAATCGCCGACAATTAAGTTAGTTAAGAAGTATTCCTGGATAATTTATTCACCAGGCATCTAAACATCTAAATGTTAAGTTATTAATCACTCAGAATCTTCACAAATCTACGTTTAAAATAGTAGCAACAAAACTCTAAACCAAACCGACAAAATAAAGCGAAATTACTCAAAAAACCACATATGCATAGAGCTCCCAACAGACCAATTCAAATGCATAGAATTATCGCTAAATACACTATCGAGACTGTTTCCAACTCGACTTCTGTAGATGTGCCTTTGAATTTTGCAGCAAACAAAGACAGGTAACCCGTGAATTATTTTAGTGATCGAGCAAATGTGCGTTATTGCATATTTAATGGGATTCTGTCATGTAATTGTGGTCGACGGTGCATTGCTATTTATCTAAAAGCACGAATTAGAATAATTGTTTCACCCCGACAGAGGCCGTTCGGGCGGGTTTGCTATAAATGTTCGCCGGCCTCGAAATGTAATATTTAATTTAAACAAAACCGGTGTTAAATTGATTGCAACTTGAGGTGCAGCGACTTTGTATGCGAAGTGGAAAATTAATTCAATAGTGCCAAACAACAATGAAATGGCGATAAAGGCTCGCACCATTTACCTTCACATCGGATAGTTCAGCTACGTGGAAATGGAACAACTAAACTCGGATCAAAGAAGTCGCAACGGTTCTTTTCGGAATTCTGGAGCAACCCATTTATAAAATCCCTCTAAATGAAGCTTATTTCCAGGGCTTTTGCTATAGTTATTTCGGCTTTGGATTCAAGACGGGAAAAAATCCATTGAATGCGCCAATTATTCAGCGTTCGTGTTCATTCGTTCCAATCGCCGCTTGGTAATTGATGATTAAAATTAATTGACGCTCGAAAATGCATGGGCATTCACTTGAACTGACTCACACAAAACACTAGCCAACTAATCGAAGCCAGGAAGTAATCGGCAAAATATTTTCAATCGGGCAAAGTGACGAATTTTGCGGATTCTTCTTGACAATTTTCCAGAATTTTACATAGAAAGATGATCGCTGATCTGATGGTATTTCAATCAAATTCGATTGGACTTCCGCAGGAATGGCTGCTTTTTTCACACAAATCTATACGAATCGTGAAATATCGTAAATCCTGCAACTGGACCCGCATGCAACGGGCTAATGCAGGATTAAGCAAACACATTTACAAACCAAATAACTGGCGTTCACTAGCTATTCATTTGAAGGTCCGTAACCCGTTTGATTAAACTGCCATTGATTAATGGCTTTTACTATGGTTTTTCCAACTTCGGGTTTTACTTTTTCTGCTAGTCCAATTAAACAGTGATAGAGAAATATGATACCGACACGAACAATAAAAATATTTGAAAGTGGGTGAGTTTTCCATCGCCAATTTAAACGATGGAAGAAGACAATCAATGGTGATAAAGGTATAATTTGTGTAAAAAATTATTATAAACGAAATAGGCAAAGTTGGAGAAGAATGCAAGCGTGCTAGTTTCGGATAGTTAAAAATGTGTGCTGTAGATCAAATAGATTTTGCGATATGGCTAAAAAGACACAGTTATGTTTGAGCCGGTTTTGCCAAAAGCGCGCACAACCGAAAAATTTGTTCAAATTTTACTTCTTGGGTGAAAACACTGAATAATAGTTTGCTAAGTTGGTTATTCAATTCTCTGCCTGGTGGTGTAGAAATGAGCCCTTTAGCTCAATTTGTTTCCGGATAAGAAGAGAAAGGTGGCGTCATACTGGAAACAATGTGTGTGTTATATTCAAATTTAATATTGTGAAATAAATGTGTCATATTCAAATTTTGCGTTTTGTGTTAAAAATATGTCTGAGATTGAGACGATGTGTTGTCTAATCCTCTATCCAGTGGTAGAAAAACGAGCGCTGGAGCTCAAATTGATCTTGAGTTATGTTCAAAAAGGCGGGCAAAATTTAGGCAATTTTTGCCGAGAAACCTGCCACTGTTTTTTCCCATAAAAGTGTCGATTAGTTCTCTAATCGCTAGTGAAGAAATGATCATGTTAGCACGACGTGTTTTTGATATATTAGCAAAAAGGCGGCGTCATGTTGGAAATTATTACTTTATCTTGTACCTAAATGTGAAACATTCAACTTTGTTGTAAAAACTACGGAAATTTCCTATAGGGTGTTTGCTCACTTGGCCAATGGGGTTTTTAATCTGCTATCTAGTGCTAGGAAAATGACTGCTGCAGCTGAAATAAGTCTAGAACTATATTCAAAAACGCGGGCCATTTTTGAGCCCATGGAGCAATTTTGCCAAACCCGCGCCAAATTAAAAACCATGTAAAATTTTTGCTTTTTGTGAGAAAACTGCCAATATTTTGCCCGTAAACTTGCTGTTTAACTCTCTAAAGACTAGTGAAGAAATTACCGCGTTAGTTCCATGTGTTTTTGAGATATGAGCAAAAAGGTGGCGGCATGCTTCAAATTATGACTTCATCTTACACCAAAATGCGAAAGATTCAAATTTCACTTTTTCTGTAAAAACTACGAATATTTCAGAACTGGGGTTCCACTTGGCCAATGTAGCTTTGATCTATTATCTAGTGGTAGGCAGAATTTTGTTTCCACTGCAAAAACAAAGATCGATTTCTCTCCAAATGTTACCAAAATCATTGGAACAATTTAAAAAAAATTGTATATATATATACATTTTACAATACCGATATATTTGTAGTACACAATTAAAAAGCTCTATCGAACAACGAAATTATGCTGCTACTTTCTATGGATGACAATTCTTGTGTTTACACTGTGCATAGTTTCAAAATTTATAAAGATCAGTGAGTTTTCAATGCACAATTCACAGCTTTTGCAAATATGATAAATATTTAGAATATGAGAACAGAATGCTTAAATGTTGAACCGTTAATTCTAAGACAACAAACTGCAAAATAAGCATTTGGCTGGATGCCAGTCGCATTTAAATAAGGATTTTCCGTGCTAATCTGTGCTCAAGTGACACGTTCAATATCACGTCAGTTAAATCGCACTTTCGCAGTAGAAATTTTAATGCGACTTGCGAACAATTCGTAATAGTCGATCAATTTCAATTGGGGTTTCAATAGGGACGATAAGATTTTCGAGTTTTCCCTCTAAATCCGCCTGTGCATCTTCCAGAACCGTACATAATTCCACTTTTAATTTTCGCCTTTATAGAGCGGCAGCAGGTTTTTCGTTTTAGTCCATTCTATTCCTTGGGGATGGTATTATTTGCGAATATTTAACGGTAAAAAAATACACTGTCACATCCTCTCGGGCCACGGCAAAAAGTGTCCTGTCTAAGACGAAGATAAATTAGTTTTGCTTCTGTTTGCCGACTTTTTTATTAAATTTTCTTTCAGCCCGGTAATGTAATTTTTAAAACAAGGAGATATATTAAATTCGCCAAAAGAGATAAAGCCGAAAAGTATCTTGCAATGTCTCCCGGTGTTATATATCTTTTGGGGCGCCATTTCATGGAAACAACCCCGAAATAGATCCCTCAAATTAACGTTTTGCGTCTGCTGAAGTTCACTGGTTAGTTCAGGTAATTAAGCAGTAAGGACGCATTGCAGGTGGTTTTATTCGAAAAAATGTGTTGTGTTTATTCGGCTAATTTTCTCTATTTTGTGTGCGGGAAAAAATTAGTAATTTTTTACTAAATACTTGTCCTTTGCGAAAACGAGAAAAAACTGCAAGCGAAGTTCGAACTCACGATAGTGCTCAACTATTATTTAAGCTGCGCAATACGACTGGGTTCCATGCGCTTCTTTGAACACCCGCGCAACTCTCCACTCCCCCCTGGTCCTGCTAAGGCAAAGACGCGATTTAGGTGGAGAGTTCGCTGCATTTAGTCCAGCGCTCACCGCGTTATTGAGTAGTGGATTAGTATCGATTGATTGTTGGTAGCCAATTTTTCCGCAATTTGCCAGTTTACTGCACGCGAGTTCAACGATTACCGGATGTTATTATAGGATAATCTGGGGCAAGTTGAGGAAAAGTTAGTTAAAATAGTCCCCTTTATCCTACACTTGAGCCAGAACGATTACGAGCTTAACTGCTTCTTAAACATTTCTTGGAGTAATCTGGGAGACAAATTGAAGAAGAACCAACCAAACGATGTTTCTCAACTCTAAAGCGACTCAAAATATTTCTCAGAAATTCGTCCAACACACCCCGAAATAGACAGTTTTAAAGGGACTTGAAAAAAAACAGATTTTGTGTGAATAAACTCATAGGGACACGTCAAAGCTTTTTTCAAATTGTTTACAAGACTTTTTCCGTGTGTTCCATCTGATTCAATGTAGGGATGGGTTTTCGGCTAATTATACCAAGTAAAGTGAAATAAAAATAGTTAATTGCATAATTTTCCGATGCAATTATTCGGCTGACACCGGGATCGCTGCAACTTTTTCCTACGAATAAATCATTCACAAATAATAGCGGGCAAATTTCAACGTATTATGCCATTATAACAAATGCAAATCCGGATTTCCGATCATTATTTATGAAATAAAAAGGCATTTTACATGTTTCAAAAAGCGACATTTTTCAGATGGAATGCGGATTTATGTGGCGCACGGGTAAATATGAATTTTCGAGTTTGTGTTTGCCAACCAGCGCATTATCGAATATGTTTTGTCCTTTACATCAGGCTAATGGTAGTTTTCCTGTTGGATTAACCTTATCTGGATTCAACTCTTTAACTGTTTTTATACAACGACTTCTGTTTACTGTTGCCGCTAAAGAACTATTGTTTTAGCAGTTCTATTTGCACAGTAGTATCAATAATATCAAGCATCAATAAGTTATCAAAAATAGTTAAGGAAATCGCGCGAAAATACGGATATCTCACGGCGAATTTAAATAATGGACTTGTTATGCACAGTAAATTGAACAGACAAGCGACAGTAACACCATGTTTGATGAAGAGTACGTGAACCTATTCAGAATTCCGGCAAGGGTTCGGAGTATACATCATAAATTTGCTGACACAATATATTGTGGTGTTACGCGGCGAAATGATGCATCCAGACTAGGGATGCAGGGCTTTTAGCACAACACACACTGCTTGAATTTGTCCCAACTTGTAATTTACTTTCCAATAGATTTTCGTGGGTATTTTTTTTCCTTAAACTTTTGTCTCGAAAAAAAACGGAAATTCCACACGTCTGCTATTCCAGATGGGTAAACAGTGCGCTTATTTCACAATAAAGAACTTTTTTTGAAACTCTGTTGGATTTCTGTTTAGTTTGCAATGACCTTCTTTATATAAAGATTCATTAGTTTTTGTAATCATTGGAATTTACCATATAACAAACGCAGGGGAAAATAGGAAGAGTGCGAATTCATTAAGGCAGCAATAAAAGAGTGGGCTTTTTTAAACTGCTTCTACTTTCGATGCCCCGATTTTAATGAATTCTCAGCCCAGTCGTTTGCCGTACGGTAACAAAGAACTTTTAATACTTTCAACCTTTAAACGCACCAAAGCGACAAAACAAGCAAAAGCAGAATGGCAAAAAGGAGCAAATTGCTGTAATTTAGTAATTAGGTTCCCACTGGCTGTTCCACTGCAAGGTATGCAGATACTCATTCTGCTTTCGACGGAAAATACGACGCCGTGATAGTTTTTGCAGAACAGAGGGGAAAATTCGAGAAAATGTCAGGTTACGCAGTGCTAACGTACACGTCAGCAGGATTTAAACGCCAAATTTACGAGGTTTGGGGAACTCGTTTTACAACGTTTTCCTGCCATTATATGAGTTTAAGTAAGTGCCATTTGGGACGGTTTGGGGATCGTTTCAAAGGGCTGGAAGTAGACGATTCTAATATTTTTTACAAACTTCTTTTTGGGTATTTCGCCTCAAAAATTTTCGTCTTTAAAAAAGACAGAATTTCCTCACGTCTTTTATTACAGATTGATAAA